>NC_072454.1:6601221-6831221 GCF_027596085.1 Anoplopoma fimbria | reverse complement strand
AAAAAATATAGCTGTTGTAGAAATCGTTGTGTGTGTGTCCCTCCTAACAGGAAGCTCCTCACTCCGCCTACTGTACCATGTGACCAAAACGCCCTTGTCGGCATGGCGACTGCCACCCTGGACGACCTGCAGCAGATCATGCCGGTATGTGTCTCAGCTTGACATGTCGGTGGTTTGAATCCCAGAGGGTGTTAAAAAATGTTTAATGACCGTGTGATGAGATATGATCTTAAATGTAAGACGAAGGTTTAAATATGCTGTATTTATCTTTTGCTACTTGATGCATATTTTATTGGGGGGCAGTTGAAACCCCAACATTTAAAAATAGATAAATCACCGATTGCACATTTCACTGCACATTTTTTTTTAATCTACTTCTTGCATTTCTCTGTGCTGTCACTAGAGAGAGGCAGAGTTCAACTTTTCATTCCTCTATGGTCGCTCTCGCCTCCCTAATCCTTTAATGACTGTGATTATAGAGCCTACGTTTAACTTCACATGTTGCTGTCAGAAGGAAGACAGATCTCCCACCAGATAATATATTCAGTTTTGTTAACTTTAAATAAACCTTAACAGTGCTTTTTCAATTGTACTTTTTTTTCAAGCATTCCCTTTTGAAGAATTTATGAGATTATATGAACAATATATGAATGTATTTTTCTCTAATAGGTGTGCTCACCTTCAGCTATGCAATCTTTTATTTGTTTTACTTCACAGTGTGTCCTCTGTGATTAACTTAGATCCACATTTTGAGTTTTTTCTACAGACTATTTGTTTAGGTAAAGTTCAAATATAACACTATATTGAAGTGACAAAGAGTTTGAAAGTTTTGTTTGAATTGTTGAGTGTTCCCAGATGTGAAGTTTATTCAACCACTACGGCCAACCACTTCCCTCTGTTTCTCTCTACACATGCATTTCAAATCACACTCATGTGTGCCAATGTGTACCAATGTGTACATCCCAGCTGAACACAGTGTACTTACATCGTGTCCGTCACAGGGACAAAAACACAGGCAGAGTGTCCTGCACTTTGATATGATAGTTAAGCAAAATGTGCATCTGAATAAGTTTTTTGAAGACTTTTTGGATTTTACTTATCCAGTGCCCGTCTGGAACAGGAGTCCTGCTTGCATACATACATAAACAATACACACACAGACACACAGACAGATAGACAGATGGACGGATAGACAGAGATTCCTTCCGTTATTGTAATATGATGCTGCTACAGCGCCACCTATTAAGTGTTGGCGATATGACATCTATTGTTGAATGCCCTGGCTCCAGCATTTGAGCAAATTATGACGGACAGCTATAGCTAAATTGTAAGGAACATTCAAAATCCACAGCGGTTACTTTCACTTGGTCCAGAGAATGTTTTTTTACCAAATTTGGTGACAATTGCTCAAAATATGTAGGAGAAGTAGGAAGAAAAAGATTTGGACACAATTCAAAATTGACGCAACTTGGCCTTCCTTATATGGATGGATTTGTCTGGACCCAAAGTATCTAGGAGACTGGCAGTTCAGAAGTTACAGGCCGAAACGTAAAGTTAGTTATTGCAGCGCCACCATTTGGTCAAATTGTACCACATTCGATGCTGAGTGTTCTTAGTTCATGATACCTGCCAAGTGTGAAGTTTATCAGATGAATGGTTCTCATGATATGGAGAGAACGTACCCACATACAGACAGAGTGTTATGCAGGGGATATGCAGTTTAAAAGAAAACATTTCGCCAAACAAAAACTTGTTTTAATGCTACAATATGCAATGATTTGAGTATTTTTTGACAGAAAACTATGCTCTGTGTTCACTTGTTAACAAAGACTCAGGTCTGTTGAATGTGGCATTGTAACCCCACACACCTGCTGCAGGGTCCATGAGTTTTAGTCTGCAAACTTAGTGGAAATAGAGTTTACACTTTTTGGCCTCCGCTTTGTAACAGAGACTCACTGTGTAACAGATGGAACACTTCTCCTCTATTATGCGGCAGCAACAACGGGGGAAAGATCCTGAAATTTCTCTTGACACTCGCTCGTTACTTGATCCTCAAGCTGTTTCACATCCCAAACCTTCCCCACTGTCAAGGTCGACAACATTACACACAAGTACAGACACACACACACACACACACACACACAGGGTATGAAACATGAGGCCTGCAGTTGGCGTCAGTGTGACCACCCAGGACAAGCATAGTTCTCAAACATTATTCATCACATACATCCAAGTCTACAACCAAGTTTAGATTTGCTTCTGTAAGTATGTCCTGATATTCACAAATTTGAAATAGTGACAAACTTGGCTTTACTTGCTGTGTTAGATCTCGGGCCTCAGACAATGCTGAAGCATTTCAGCCAGCTTGTTCTTAGTTTGGTGTTCTGTCAAAAGAGCATGTCTATTAAAAGCTGTTATATACATGAAGTGGTATTTGGAATCTTTCTCAACACCTCAATCTTATCAGCGCTTCATTTGACTGACAGCTGTTTTCCTCATAAGATTTCTTTCTTACCAGACTATACACTGAAAACTTGACGTGCTACTATTTTTTTTGAAAGCAGTCAATTATTCTCAGTTGATTCGGGATAGCTTCTGATTACCTGTTCGTCCCATCACTGTATTATGTTGTTCTAAAAGATTCTTCATGATCTTGAACTCTCGTTTCCTTCTGCAGGAGCTGGCTCATGGTTTGGGAGAGCTGCTGAGCTACGAGGGAAACGTAGAGGAGGACTTCTACCTCATGTTCCAGGTATTAAGATACATTTAAAGATGCATTTTTTTACTCGATTTCAATACATAAAAGTCTTATCACTTATATGAGGTAAGCAAAGAAGAACAAGAATAATCTTAATCGTTGTTGTCATCTAATAAAGGTTTCAGTTTCTCATTACTAGTATGCTTGATAGGCTGTTTAACTTACCCGCAAATCATTATTAGTTGGCTGGATTTTTATTTCTATGTTATTATCAATGTTGTTAATGATGTGAGAAAGGTTTGAGTACATATAAAACTCTTCAAGGGACTTTATTAAAGGTCAAGGTGAACACACACACACACCTCAGATGTCACCATTAAAGTGTTTGACGGTGCTGACAGACAGCTGTGACTGCTGTCACTGCTGTGTGGAATTAATAAAGGTCATTTTAGACCAGAAGGTATCAGTCCCACTGTCATGATACAGCAGATTTTTTTTATCATAAAAATGTACGCTTTCCGTAAGCATTACGTTTTTGGGTTCAAAATATTATACCTATTTTAACAAAAAGAATGGATAGGATAAATTAACCAGGATTTTGGCGAGGGATCAAAATGAGTAATTAAAGGTTCTCTTAACGATATAAAGAGCATTAATATAGCAGCAAAGAACTATTGTCCATCTACAGATATAGTGGAGTATTTTCTACCTAAGTAGAGAATGAACTCAGTGTGGTTACAGTTGATAACACCGGCTCGACCAATTCCCTCGTTGCGGAAGTGAAGCGCTCACCCTCCGATTCCCTCCACTCTGACACCCTCCAGCCTCAGCTCTGTCAGAACGGCGGCTGTTGTTTGCACTGTTAGCGCTGGTTGCACTGTTAGCGCTGGTTGCACTGTTAGCGCTGGTTGCACTGTTAGCTGCAAGCCACCGACTAAGCAGTCGCCATGTTGAGAGCCGTGTGGAGGCAGTAGATATGCTAGGAACTTCCATCTTGAGCACCTTCAAATCATGCATTGAATTTTTTTTCATTACCAATTTTAGACTGTATTTTATACAAGCAAAGTTTTGTGTGGCTTCTAACCCTAACAATTAACATTTGAGTGGTTTGGCCTTTTTTGTTAGGAAAATAATAATAGAATTATAATTCTCAAATGAATGTGTCACAAAAGTTGTCATTTTTGTATCATTACCGAAACTACACTTTATTCTGTCTTATTATGGATATTTTTAGGTATTGTTTTGACAGTTATGAATGAAGACCTTCAGGTTATGATTACTTTGGCTTACTGATCATGCATGCTTGCTGCTTCAAAATAACTGACTTGCTTATGTTTGATTAGAGTTAAATCTCTACAAACCATCTTTATTCTTTCACCTAAACTAATCCTGAAACTCAAATCCTAATATAAACAAGCACTGAAGAATGAATTGAGAGGGAAAAGTGAACCGGACATGTTTAACCTCCTGGTTAGATATGTGTACTGATTATCAGCTACAGACCAGTACAGGAATGCTGACCAACTACTCACCTTAACTTTCCTGAAGCTAAATACATGATGGTTATCTGTGTGTTTTGTTATCCATGAGTTTTTTCCCCACAGGCGTAAGTGGCAATATATTATATAAATTTGCTTTCAACAAAATAAACAAGTCGTAAATTGCATTACAAGTCATTAAGGCAGCCATTGTGGTCCACAATAATCATTTAAAGGGCTAGTGTGCATTTAAGGCAGAAATTGGAGACACCTCAGGCGTAAAAAAAAAGACGTAGTAACCCAGTTGATTTCAGACATTAAGAGAATTATCTTTTTACCATTAAAAGTTACAGGAAATGTTATGTTCAAATATGCAAAGGGTGCATTATCTAATGCTTTATAGGGTAAATTTAGGAAAAATGTACCGATGCAAATAGACACTGTAGTATATGTTTATTTTTACGGGTTCTTTTTTAAAAGTAGTTTGAAAGAAGACATCTTATGGAACTAAAATAGTCCAAAATCTCATGATGCATAACCAGTTTTTTCCTAGACACACTCATTCTTATTCTCAGATGATTATACACTAAATATATTTAGTGTATAATCATCTGAAAATAAGAATCATTGTGCTTTCTTTACCTCAAAAGAGCCGTTTATATTGATATAGAGTGTGGCCATTTCACAGAGTCCGATATGTTGCACCGCCATGTTTCTACAGTAGCCCAGAACGGACAAACTAAACACTGGCTCTAGATAGGGCCATTTGCGTTTTTGTGTCAGCCACTGTAGTTCTATTGCACGCTTTGCACACAAGAGAAGTTTCAGTTGGTGGCAATCTGCATCTTCACCACTAGATGCAGCTAGAATCTACAGGCAGGACCTAGTTCTTCATACTGGGGATTACATTTCATTACATCAGCAAGTTTTATGAAGCAGCCTTGTCATACCAGGCAGCTCTGTGCCACTGAGCATAGTAACCAGATCTAGTGGAACACTTTATGGTGTCGATGGGATGTACATCAAGCTGGAACATATGTGAGAAGAAACATTATGTTAAATCCTGAGTGGAGGTGTTATTTTTACCCCACGGTATGAGCGGACTGTGAGCTATAGGCTGGTGCCAGTCACACCCCTGTGGCACAGATCAACCCACTGAACTGCAGTACACTGGATCACTGTCTTTTTTTCTCACTCAGTGTCTTCTTATTTTATTTTTTTGTTTGTTCATCAATGTGTGTCTCTTTCATTGTATATATATCCATCTATTTTTTGCACACATAGAAGATTGTACAGCTGAACTTGCTAGAGCCCTCACTTATATGATTTATTCCCTTAACTGCTCACCCTAACCTTAACCTAATTATAACCCTAAACCCAAACTGTATTTACTGTATGTACCACATTGACACAAATGTTTGTAAATTTGCTTAATGCCTTATTTTAGTCAAGTTAACTTAAGTTATGCTCAAGTTCTATTTGTAAAGCCAAATATCACAAATTTGCCTCAAGGGGCTTTACAATCCATACAGCATACGACACACTATGTCCATTGCTGTCAAACCTGTAGCAGGGAAAACATTTGAAACCTCAGCAAGAGCAACTGAGGAGGGATCCCTCTCCCTGGATGGAAAGAAGTGCCATAAGAATGACAAAATTATAGATGGAAACCTACAATCAATTCTAAAAATGAAGCTAGAGCCAATTTAAAGCTCAAACACATAATGCATTGTATGTTTAATCCTACTTTAATAATACTGCATAAACCAGGCAGCAACCTAACTATATGAAAAGTGAAGCCAATGCCTAAGTTCATTAAACTTGCATTCTTTCTAATGGCCAGCAGGGGGCAACTCCTCTGGTTGCAAAAATAAGTAGTTGATTTATTATTCAGTAAACATTGTAAACACGAGTTTATGGTCTAAATCTCTAGTTCCAAGTCTTTTTCAATACAGCATGATGTTCATTTAGTAAATGATGCTCCAATTTATAGTAAAATAGACAATAAAGCGGGGTGTGCTTTGGGACGGGGCTACCTTTTGATTGACAGGTCGCTACCACGGCCTTATCAGGTCTGGGAATTGTCACCTTACAACTTTAACCCTTTCTCAGTTTGGTTTCAGTTTATTAAAGTTATTTTTAACATTTTAGCCGTCTTAAAAAAGGTCTTGTTCAGCGTTCTGTTGTACTTAGCGCCATCCTCTCTTATCACTTCTGGTTGTGAGCTCCATATTGTTCCTCATGGGCAGGTCACCTCGCATGGTAACCTCCTGCCATTGGTTAGTGTGTTAATAAGAGGCAAATATATTACATCACTTTGGATAAGCGCTAAATAAATGCAGCGATTACCATTTTTCCAGACAAAGTCTTCCTAATCCCCTATGTGACATACTTTTGGTGTACGTGTTGCAGGTTTTCCAGGAGGAATTGGGCGTGGTTAAATCCCACAACCTGAAGCCTGGAGGAGACAAAATTCCCGTCACCAAGCAGAACAGGAAGGGTGAGTCCACACTGAGATTCTCAGCAATGAGCATGCTTCTTGACTCGCAGTGAATGACTCAAGATTTCATCAAACATTCTCACTGGCACAAAGGCCAGCGGCTCCAAGAGCAGATGGTTCATACAGTCACAGAGTACTACTCACAAACATGGCTATTCATCAAATCCAAGACCAGCTGCACCTTTTTATCTTTAGCTTAAAAGTTTAAAATATCAACACATCTCAATACAAATGATGGTAACCTTTGACTATCTTAGTAGCCTGTCTAGTAAACTGTATTACAGTACTCTCTCACCCATCAAGTATTCTTCTGTGGAAAATCAACCTGAAAGTACAAAAGTGAGGGGGCAGAAAACATGATTTTAAAAAGCTTCATCCCCAGTGGAAATCATTCCCTCGCTTGTTCACAACAGTGGTAGCCACCCCCTCTCTTCTTGATGCCACTTTGTCTGTACAGTGTGTCCAGTACAGTGTACACCGTAGTTTTACAATCCTCCTCATGTGCACAGAGTGCAGAAACCTTGCTCAGCTCAAAAGCGTCTTTGTTTCTTTTTAACAGGATGGAGTCAAGCGGAGAACGTCAACTTTATTTCTCTCATTAAACGTCATTTTCCCTCTGTGCATTAAACTGAAGGGCCAAGACTGGAGGGTGAATGGGTAAACGTTTGTAATGGAATATTGAAAAACACGCTGTTGTGTTCTTCATGTCTCCACAGAGTATGTCCAGCTCTACATCGACTTCCTGCTAAATAAATCCATCTATAAACAGTTTGCTGCCTTCTACCACGGCTTCCACAGTGTGTGTGCCTCTGATGCGCTCATGGTGAGTCCACCGTGTGTGTGTGTGTGTGTGTTTGTTTGTTTGTGTGTCTTTGTGTGTGTATGCTTGCTGAGGGTTAATCAAACAGTAGACACTTGCTTGTTTGTTACACAAATATTACAAGTAAACTTTTCCATTAGTCAATCCCTCCAGTTTCTCATTGCAGCCGAAAAAGGCTTCTCAGTGTATGTCAGTGGAATGCACTTTCTGAAATTGAATATGAAAATACAATGGCTTTCATTGACAGTACCAGTAAGCTCTCTTCAGGGCAGCATCACAAGCAACACAAGTAACAAGTAATCTTTCCATATCTTTTGAGAGAGCAGCATGAGACTGGAACCACCTGAGTTCGGAGGTTTGATGTTTCAACTCCAAAGAATGACACAAAATAGAACCTCACGGCCAATATCACTGGCCAATTGTTAGTTATTTATCAGTAGATGGTTCTATGTGACAAGAAGTAAGTAAGTAAGATTTTATTTATATAGCACCTTTTAAAACGAAGTTACAAAGTGCTGTACAGGATGCGGAATCACCAAAAAAAATAAATACAGGGAGATAAACAGTGTACAAATACAGTTAAGTGCAGAAAAATAAAATAAGATAATAATACAATTACAGGCCCCTTGCTAGGAAAGCAAGATGGTAGAAATGGGTTTTGAGAAGTTTTTTAAAACCGTTTACAGACTCAGCTGATCTAACAGAGGGAGGGAGACTGTTCCAGAGGGACGGGGCCCTGATGGCAAAAGCACAGTCTCACAGCGGGGTATCACTAAGAGACCTTGGTCGGAAGATCTGAGTGGCCTAGAGGTAGTGTAAGGGTGCAAAAGTTCAGAAATGTATGAGGGGGCGAGATCATGTAAGGCCTTGTATGTGATAAGTAGTATCTTGAAGTCTATTCTATATTTTACAGGGAGCGAGGGATTGGGGTGATGTGAGATCTACGGTTGGTTTTAGTTAGCAGCCTGGCTGCAGCATTTTGCGACAGGGCTGCTTGGCTAAGACAGGAAAACAGAGCATTGCAGTAGTCAAGGCGTGAAAAAACAAGAGTATGGATAAGTTATTCTAGATGTCTGGTTGATAGCATTGATTTGATTTTTGCGATGTTCCGGAGTTGCAAAAAGCAGGTTTGCACAAGCTTGCTTATGTGAGTCAAAGCTCAGATTTTGGTCAAAGAACCCGCAAGGTCATTTTTAGAAACACTGTGTCTCTTAGTCAAAGATCACTGAGTAGTGTATTTACCAACCGTAACCTGTCACGCTCAATATATCTCAGACACATTATTTATTCTGAATTAGCAGTTTTGGCCTCAGAAATCCAATATCGTTTGAGTTCAATACAAAATTTACAGAGATGGTCACAGACTCAGTGTGAGTACAGGAGAGGATTTGATATTTACTCCTTTACTCGCCCACATAATTGACAGTATATCAGAATGTATCAACCCTCTCTAAAGCAGTGATGTTGCATCAGTTAAAGATTTTTAGGTCTGATTATTTTATCAGTTTCAAGATGAACAGATGTCATTGCTTCTTACCTAAAAACAGATGATATGGAAATCAAGTAACCCTCTCTTTGACCTGAACTCAAACACAGCTGCCATATGAGTTCCCTTGCTTTCCTCAGTCCAGTTTGTACAAGAAAGACTGTGAATATAAATTTCCTGGAACAACATGACGGTAATGAAACATATCTTACGGATGACACACACATTTCTCAATGTAATGTTTATTACAATGACTTCCCTTCATCTCCTCCATCATGGGCAAAGACATTTGCCCAAAAATGGAGCTCAGGCAGTTATCTCTTTTCTTAAAAGGGATGCTGACTCAGATCTGATAACGATCTTGTTTACTGAACTCTTACTGGATCCTGATGTGAGTCAAAGATCCCCAAGATACCGTATAAAAATCCACAACATGCATCCAGTCCAAAAATATAATTCATTTTGCACTTACAAGCATGCACTTGTTTTTTGCACTGCTGTTGTTCTTTACTTCTTAGTATGTTTTACTAGTTTGCACTGTTTCATGTTGTTCCAAAGCATTATGATAAAGGATACATATATTTCTTAACAGTTTATTGTATTTATCATTTTCTGGTGTCTAAAATCTCTTTAAAGACTACAAATAAGATGTATTGCAATCAGTGCGTTACATACAGAGGGTCTCTGGGGGTCCTAGACCCCTTGATTGACACTTGAGACCCCTTTAAAGCCTCAGCATGTTTGATGAAATCTTGCGTCATTCACTGCGAAAGTCAAGAAACATGCTCATTGCTGAGAATATCAGTGTGGACTCACCCTTCCTGTTCTGCTTGGTGACAGGAATTTTAAATATGGATTATTATTATTGGTAGGTTGCTTGAAATTGAACACCTTTAACACACAAAAAATGAGCTAGCTGCTGCTGAATTCTCTCAGCTAAAAAAAGACCAGAGAGAAACTTCCAAAAGGTCCCTGTAACATTGTGGACTTATATTACAAAAGCACATGGAAGTGCTGTTAGTTTCTGTTCGACCTATGACCTCTGTTCTTTTGGGTCCTGGCCCACATAGGTAATGGTTTAAGGTCAAACCGTCAAGTTCACGGTGATCCGTGCAGGACTGTGTGTACGATGTGGAACACAGTGAAATAATGTCCGACCGCAGATAAGACGGACAAACGGACAGGTTGACGGCAGTTTATCAGCTGAGAGCTTGAATCTGGGTCAGAATGGACAGGCTGATCTAACCCGCCGAGACTGAGGACATGTCTCGCTCTCAGCTGTGCAGATAATAACTGTCCTGCTTTGACCTGCCCTCTCTTCTCCCCAGAATTTTGGAAAAACAACTTTCCTAAATCATGTTTGTATTTAAAGTTCATCATTGAAGCTAAAATTGAAGCTCAAAATAAATAAATGTAAATATAAAATGTTATATAAATAACATAAATATCACACGTGACTTTAACTACTTATTTATATTACATTTGCATTGCATAATATATGTGTTTTTTGTGTTTAGGACACTCCTCTTCTCTGCTCTTTGGATTACATGTCACTGTTTTTTCTGACTCATCGGTTTGCATCCGATCACTCAGTCACATCCACATTGTCTGACAGGATGTGATGAGGCAGGCCTGTCGTTTATTTGTGGGTGTGGTTTGATGTAGGTGCGTTGGTACATTTGAGTCTGTGGTTGTGACACACAGCTGTGGAGTTTTTGGCTGTCAGATCTAATGATCATTGTCAGGAAGCAACATCAAGGTCATACTGGGTGATAAGGGTGCGTCTTTTGGTTTTCAACAGAAGAGTACTTCATGTGTGAGAGACTACTGTAAGATATAAAGTCTCCCTATATAAAACGAACCATCTTTGTCCCAAGATGTGATGGTATTTTAAACTTTAAGATGATAAAAGGTGAAGCTGCATCTTTACCCTTCTGTCAGAGCAACTACTGAACAAGTAAACATACTATATGTATCAATAAATATAGCACTTTATAATCATCAGTGTATTTTACACTTGTTATTGCTTTTAAAAACTTTTACAATCTACTTTTAAAATTGGCTGTTTTGGTTTTTATTACCTGCAGTCAGATTCCTTCCTTTTGCAGACTTTACCAAGAAGTAAGTTGTAAATTGTTCAATTCACAAAATCCCAAAATCTGACATGCAGTTTCACTTCTTGTTGGTTGTAAATAAGAAATTGTCACTTCTGAAAACCCCCATGAAGTTGACTTCTTGACAGTTTGACACATTTTTCTTGTTATCAGCTGCTCTGATGAAGCCAAACTTCCTGTTCCCTCTGCTGATTTACTGGTTGTGTCGCTCTTGCATGAGGTTTTCTTACATCAATTGAATGTTGTGTTAGACTGCGGTCGGGTTTCAGAGGAAATTCTGTTCTGTTGATTTCATAACCTGGTCGCTGCAGCTCGTTGGGTTTAGCCGAGGACGGACAATGCTTCATACTACATTACAGCACATGCACTTATTTTATGTTATTTTACACAACATTGCAATGTTACATTGTTTTTTATGTAACATTAAGTTGCTTTATGCAATGGTATGTTGTGTAAATGTGTTTTAGTTAATGTAAAGCTACTTTACGTTGTCTAATTATAGTAACATGAGATATAAAAAGTTTAAAGATGTGTGTAGTCCTAGAAAGGGCGCAGGAAGTAGGGGTTAGGAAGTTTGGAAAGGGCCCCTCCACTTTACACACCTGGCAACATACGGCGTCGTTGCTAGTCACAATATTTGTAATTGCAGTATGTTTACTTTTTTTTTATCTTTAATGACGTGAAAAAACCTGTGAAAAGTTTGTTGTTGGTGTACATTTTGAAAATACAGAACAAAATGTCAATCTCAAAAATGTATTCTAAGTTGAAGTCAGTAGTGTGTATTTATTATTTTTCTCTTGTTCTTGCAGTTGCTGCGTCCAGAGGAGGTGGAGATGTTGGTGTGCGGGAGTCCAGAGCTCGACATGAGCGCCCTGCAGAAAGCTGCTCAGTATGAAGGCTACAGCAAGACCGAGACCACCGTACGGTAAGAGGCCTGTGCTTCCTGTTTACTGACAGCAGCCAGCTCACAACTCACTCACTGCTCGTAGAGTGAGTCAAACCTCCTCACACCTCCTTTCAATACTCAAGACTCCAATACACACATTTACAAAACGTATAATTCTATTGGACAGAGTGATCCCACTGTGTTATAGAGGTTAAGTCGCTGTGTAACCAATATTTGGTAATGAGGAGCGTCTATTTTTTTTAATTAAAAATGGCAATTTTATTGAATTTTTTCAACATCACATCACATTTACTTTATTGTATTATTTTGTTTTAAATATTTTTTCCTCAATTCAATTTGTGCACTTAAAAAACAGGGGTCACCACTTCAGAAACAAATATATAGTTTTTTAAGTTTTCAGAAAGGGGGCCCAAGAATGATACATTTGAGCTAAATATATCTAAAGAAAGTACGCAGCCAAAATAGAGGTGATGCTCAGCTCCACTGTCTTGCATTGCTGCTTGGGACTGGAAAAAATTATTATGGCCCACACAAAAATGTTTTTCTTCTGATTAAGCTGCAAATGTTTGCATGCAAGGCATTCATTTTGTTACAGGAAATAGCTCTATCTCCCCACAAACACAGACACACACACACACATAGAGATTTCCTTTTGTTCCATGCAATAGAGGAGGAAGACGAGCCAACACTTGTCAGCCTCTGATAATGTTAATCAGCACTGTGCTGAAAGCTGACAACAAGCAGCTACAGGCCTGTTACACAACAATACTGTCTGTGTGTGTTTCTGTCTAGATGTCGCCTGTTTGTTTCTCAGCCTATCATTTTAGGAACTATTTGCATGCAAACATCCTGGTTCTGGAAACATTATGTTCCTTGTTCACAGTACATAATATTACTGTTTTCAATAAGTTCACACTGGAGGTCAAAAAGAGATGTGCACCACAGTCACTGCAAGAAGCTCTCATCCTGGACACACTGAAGCCTCCTATGAGTAATTGAAATGCACATTTTTTGTTGTTGTTGCCCCAGGTGTTTCTGGGATGTGGTGTTGGCCTTCCCTCTGGAGCTACAGAAGAAACTCCTCCACTTCGCCACAGGAAGTGACCGCGTTCCCGTGGGAGGAATGGCCGACCTCAACTTCAAAATCTCCAAGATCGACGTCCCAACGGACTGGTAGGGTTCCAGTACATTGAAGGATTCTGGTGACACTGTGGCCCTGAGAGATCTCATCTGCTAATGCGCCTACACTGAATACTTTTTTTTTGTGGTGTTTTTCGTCATCTATACTTTCACACAGAATTTGAATATTACGTAATATTTGTCCCTTAGCAAGGTCTTTTTTTCTGAGCTTTCACACTACCAATAAAGGCATCAACCAATCACGTTGTCTGGAAAGGTCATAATCTGTTTGAACATTTTATTTTATAAATATTTTTTTATGAAATATTCACAGGCGAGTATTTCACTTTTTTTTTTTTATATCTTACTCACATACACACCTTACATACAACCTTCGAACAAACCTTCAAGTACTGAAACTAACTTTCTGTCGCCTCACTTTGATTTGATTATCTGAAATCAAGCTGAAATGTGATATCTGCAGATATCGGGCAGATACGTTTTCACACAGCAACTATTCCCTCTCTTCTCTGTGGATTGTATTCAACTGGTTGTTATCACAAACTGCAGGAGATAAAACCCACAGTTGAACTTTAACAGCAAAGACCCTGAATCTGGGTCAGGGAAGGGACCAGCGGCCCCATCGTTATTCTTCTACACACACACACCACACACACACACACACACACACACACAAGTTTGTCTTTCTATACCTATGAGGACCATCATCGACATGTAGCATTCCCTAGCCCCTTAACCTTATTATTACCAGGATTGTTTTTTAATTACTGAATGATGGTTTAAGTTAACTTTGACAGGTTAATGTTTCAGGATATACCAAAGTTATGATTTTCACAATTAATTTACCCCTCTCTCTCTCTTTCTCTCTGCAGGTTGCCGATCTCCCACACCTGTTTTAATCAGATCTGTCTGCCTCCTTATCGAACCAGGAAGGAGCTCAAGCACAAACTCACCATCGCCATCTCCAACGCTGAAGGCTTCGGCCTGGAGTGACCAGCCTGTACACACACACACACACACACACACACACACACACACACACACACACACACACACACACACTCACACTAACAAACACACAAAGACACGTAGACTATTAGCGACATTAGCTATCCGTCACACCTACCACAACACACATTATGTGGTTGTGGATGAGACTTTGGAGGACACTGGATTGTCAACAAATGAGTTCTGATTTAAAAAAAAATTGTATTGACTGAAATAGTGTTTGTATTGTTATTTTAGGGTCGGACTCATCAGTTTGCCAACGTTGAGCTTTGTTTATTTGCAGCAGAATCGGTGGGAGCGTCTTCCTGCAACAGCTACAGAGAAACACTAGAAATCCTTTTATTTGCACATGGACTGTGTTAGCTCAAATTTAAGACAACCCTGATTGAAGGCAATGATGTTTTTAAATTTTAGACGTCAGCAATGTCATTTAAAAGAACATAACCTTCATTGTCAGCCTTCCAGAAACATAATTAGTCCAGTCATAGTTACAGTTTCATGAATTAAGTTTTAAACATTACTGGTCCCATACCATTTAAACATAACCATATGCTCTAGAAACCTTGTGTCAACAAACAGTAAATGTCTCTTGAATTGTAAAATGTTACTGATATGCTCAGGTTATTATTATGTTACTATTTTTTTAAACATATTTACAGGTATCTATCTTAAGGTCCAGAGTAAACTGAGAGATCATCTCCATTAAGCCTGTTAAATTAAATTGAGAAGAAAATCAGGCTTCAAATGACAAAATGCTCAAATTACATTGATTCAATTATTGTGAGGTAAAGAATTAAAAGAGAGGGAAGTATTTTTATGAGACAAAAAAAATATGATGGTCACTCAGATTTGAGATGTATGGATTTAATATTTCCTGTTTTGTGTTGATTCTGACTTAACCGCTTTGGTGACTTTTCAAATATATTTTTATGAAGGCATAGGAAATATGTTTTATATCATTTAGCTTTGTTTGCAGCACACTGTTGGTATTTAAAGCTTTGCTGGGAGAACAATGCTATCGTTTTTCATGAGATATAGATTGTCTTGTGAAGTTTTGTTATTGTTGTTATTGTTGACATTGCTGCCTGTTTTATTGAACAAAAGGTCGCAGCAGAAATATTTTAATTATGTTTTAAATGTTGTAACATTATGATACAGTTGAACCAGAACTGTTGATTGACAACTCTGTGTTTGTTTTCGGTTCTCTCATATTGTTTTGTTGTACAATGGCTGCCATCGGGCTGAGAGATGACCAGCAACCTGCGGCCAGAAGCTGGTAGATGTTGACTGTTAGTCGAGTATCGTACAGAGGATGAAGTAGGATGGGGGAAAAAAGCCATCTTCTGTGTGTCCTGTTCTGTTATTAGCATGTACTGTATCTGAATAGTCACAATGGTAATTTGAGTATTGAGATGTTTCAGTGATCATGACATCATGACATCATCAGTCCTGCGAAGCAACTTCAGTTAAGCACCTTGTTCTGGTGTTCAGTGTTCTGAACCAGACCAGGTTTCTTGTTTACATGACATTTAAAAAAATAAGCTGATCGGAGTGCATGGAATCAAGTTTAATCTGAATCAGCTTCAGTTGCTTGCACAGCATTGGACGTCATCAATTTTGGTAGAATCCTTAAGTAAAGCAGTGAGGATTTGCTTCTATTGGATAATTTGTGGTAGACAAAATGCATTGAAGATCCGGAGACTCTCTGCCTCAAGTTGAGCTTTCTTTAGCTTTTTTGGCGTTCATGCCTCTTGTCTGGAGCTGAGCAGTGCTGGTTTTAAACACTCAGCACTGTCCTATGTAGGGTTACCATGGCAAGATGTCTAAAGACCTAATGACTAAATGGCCAAAGAAGTGACTAAAGAACCAAGAAGTTACCAAGCAACAGTCAAGCAGCTCACATGGGTCTGATATGGGTCACTCTTTGGTCTCCTTATACAACAATGGATCCTTTCTGTTAAGTCAATTGCAACAGCAGGAGCCAGAAGCAGCTCTTCTCCAAGCATCTGTTTGAGAAGGACCACATGCCACATTCACACCACGACGGACTTATTGTAAAAAAACGAGCAGCTGACTGGAAGAAAATGTCAGAATCCTGTGCTGAATACGAAAGGACAAATCTTTTGGCCTCGAAATGATAGATGGTGCTAGAAGATGTTAATCTGACCCAGGTCTGTTGTTTGTAAATGGGACCAAGCTGTGTCAGGTTATACAGTGGGATGGCAGTTTGAAAATAGTTCAAACTGATTCAAAGAATTTGTTGAGATGTAATTATTTTCCCCTTGTCAGATGTATGAAAGCACGTAAATGTAGAGAAAGGTCATGTATTTCTGATGTTTTTTGTTATTATTATTATTATTATTATTATTATTATTTAACAAATATAAACCTTCAGGTTTATCAGTATCTGTTCAATGTTGTGTACACTTCGTTCTGTTAGGATTTACCACGAGTCACAGCAGTTTGTAATGCCTTTCTCCTTAGTGAATGAGTGTACTGTACATGCTGTGCTTCTCTGTTGCCCAGGTCTTATATCATGTCTGTATGCAGTGCTGCATTTCCAGAAGTTTGTACAGTAAAAGTGAACGAGGGGTCATCGCTCTGTACGAAAACATTTGCTGACTATGCTTGTTTTTTTAGGGACACCTCCCTTTGAATTCATGCACATCCTCACATCCACACAGGGAGGTGCTCAGAACAACCAGTCCGCTGTTTGTCACTGGGCTGTTGAATGGTACTGGTTCAGACTGAAGTGGGAACAGGTTATATACATAGTGCATCCACTTGTTTTTTTTTTTTTTTTTTCAATTCATTTCCCCTCATTAACTGAAACAGGATTTTAGAATAATTAGCCATTTTAATGGAAATAAATAAACAGAAATATCACATTGCCACGAGTATTCAGATCCATTTCCACTTGAAATTGATCTCAGGTGCTTCGCATTTCTATTAATTATATGTGAGGTTTTTCTACACCTTGATTGGAGTCCACCTGTGGTAAATTCAACTGATTGGACATGATTTGGAAAAGGCAAACACCTGTCTATATAAGGGCTCACAGCTGACAGTGAGCAGAAACTAAGCCATGAGGTGGAAGCTACTGTCTGCAGAGCGCAAATATAGGGTTTTGGGAAAGGCTACAAAAATAATGTCTGCTGCATTAAAAGTTCCTGAGAGCACTGTGGCCTCCTTAATTCTTAAATGGTGGAACAACAAAGACTTTTCCTAGATTATAAGGACGCTTGGAAGCGTGCTTGGCTTTTGCACCCGACTGTCATGTCTGGAGGAAAACCAGACACCACTCATTGCCTGCATAATAGACCTTTCACAGCAGTTATTTTGACATGAACTAGGGTAATGACAATAATTAACATTCCGTTCCTTCGGGTTAAACAGAGTCAGGGTGTTGCTATTGTGCATGTTTGCTCACTGGAAAGGCTCTGCTATATTAAATGGAACAGCGCCCTGTGTTTACCTGCTACTGTCATAATGGCTGCCGTGAAAATGGAAAATGTGGAGGTCTTTTTTTAGCAATCATAATTAAGGGAAAGCTGAAATGAGCAAAGTACAGAGATATTGTTGATGAAAACCTGGTCCAAAGAATAATTATTATTTTCATTTTTTTTATAAAATTAAAAAAATGTATATCAAAATGATCTTAGAATAAGGCTGCAATATTATAAAGAAAGAAAGAGTGAAGGTGACAGAGTACTAAATGCACTGTATGAAGTTCATACTTTCACACTTTTCACACAAGTTTCGATTTGTTACAGAAACACGGGGGCTGCACTGATATAAAGAGCACACTTTGACCTTATGTGAAACAAATGATAACTACTTGCTGACTGGGACCAAATAGATTACAAAAAATCACTTTTGGCGCAACCTCCAGGAGTTTGTTTAAGTGAAACTGGGTGTACCTGGCCGACCCGTTCTCACTTCCAACTCATCAAATACTGACACTTGGTCAGTGCCCCTCAGCGCGTTATAACGATGCACTGAGGTACCCTTTAGCGTCTGTATTAGATGCACTGGGCTTTCGAGAGTAACTGATGTATTATAAAGGGATATCTACATAGGGAAGGTGGGAAACATGCTGGTTGGGTCAAACAAACAATTTAATTTCAAGCACCTTCTGCTGTGAACCTTCAACATAGCAGCTCCTGTTACACTGCTCATGTGTCAAAACCCATAGCTCAAGTTAGCTTCAGGCAAGAAAAGTTATTTTGTTGCCTGAAGCTAACTTCCTCTAAAGACGGAATTTGCATGACACTATGCTTTTAGTGAGCATCTACTGTCAAGCCGCCCCTGAAACGTCCTAAACTGTTGCTAATGGGATTTGTTTGAAGCTTAGGGGCGCTGATCAAGATTCTCGCTGGCTCTGACATCAAGTTTTCTTTTCTTTCGTTTGGTTCAGTTGTATGAAGTTCATACTTTCACACTTTTCACACAAGTTTCGATTTGTTACAGAAACACGGGGGCTGCACTGATATAAAGAGCACACTTTGACCTGATGTGAAACAAATGATAACTACTTGCTGACTGGGACCAAATAGATTACAAAAAAATCACTTTTGATGTGGAAAAACAGTAGCACAGTACAACAAAAAAATGCAGTGTTACAAGTCATAAAATGAGAAGTGCATTTGAACAGTTAATGATTGCTGGTGAAGTGAGTTTTGGTCATGAACACCTTTACGCCACAAACACAAAACTATTGAATATTGATCTAGTGTCCCTGACATCAGACATAGGTTTCAAAAGAGCTCTTGTGAAGATAACAGTGGGTTGCTCTGGACGTGGCCATGTTGGCAGTGAAGACACACCTTCTTACTCCCAGCCAATCCATAAATGGGCAAAGACTTGGATCATCGTAGAGTTGAGGTGAGCTCGGGTGAAGCAGTTGAGCCGACAGCTAAAAGCTAGCAACCTAGTATGGCAACCACCTGTCACTCAAAGCGGTCACGCCCTCAATTTTGCCTAACTTTAGGTCTTATCTTAGTTATATTCAAAATTCACCCCCATTGTACGGTTTGTCATGAACGGTAAAATAACTTATAGAGACCAAAACAACTTTTTTTGTATCAGGCTGTACATATAAATGTTAATCTCTGCTGTAAAGTTTGGCATTTTAACACAGGGTTCCATGATTGACTCGCTTTTAAAGCCAGCCTCAAGTGGCCATTCAAAGAACTGCAGTTTTTGGCACTCATACGTTGGCTTCCTTTCTTAGTGCCGGAGGTTGGTGCTTGACACAAACAAACATCCTCTATGTTTCTTTCTCTTTGCTGTTAACACCAGCTGATGCTAAACAATAGTTTTTCTCAGGCTTACTTCTTTTTCTTCTCTGTCTGTCTCTCTGTGGTGGTGAGGTGTCCTACTTTAATGCTGGGAACAAAGGATCTTATCGTTTATTAAACAAACAGAAATATGTAGGCCATGGCCAGCGCTGCTTCGTCACTCAGCGAACTGCCAACAGTCCAGCATTATCTTTTTTTTAATAGAGCAGTCTGGTTGACTAAGCAAATTTCTCCCTTTTTAATTTTCTAAAATAATCACACTATTGTGCCAAGTGACCTGATAATGACCTTAAAATGGTACTTTTTTAATTTTGTATTTGTTGTTATTGTTTCAGTTTGTTTTAACACAGGGGCCTTTTTTAAAATCCCTTCATTTAATCAAATATAGCTCATCCTCATATTCACCTGTTACTTTCATAATTGTGTACACATAGCAGGGATATCAGGGGAGGAGAGGAGGTGGTACTGTAGTCATTGGTGGTTTGTTATTGACACTTCAGTTAATAGATGCTCACAAACTCACTTTCATTAAGTCAAAGTCTCTTTTTTTGTTTTGGGGTCTGTGTCCTCTGTCCTATATTGTGGATACTGTGGAGGACTCCAGGCAGAAATGTTCTACCTCCATGACACAGTGTGTCTTCAGCAACTTCTTAAATGCGGTCTATATGTTGAGATGATTCAGGACAACTGTGTTTGTTGGAAGATGATCCCATATAATTTGTAATAATATACTGTGACTCAAAGCTAATTTGATATGAGGAGTAATATAGCTGCATTTTAAAAGTTGGTAATGTATTTTAGAATATAGTTTTTGAAACTCTGATTGCAAAGTTTATTTTTATATTTGAGGCAGTGGAAAATCACAGAAATGAACAAAGTGACGTCAGAAACATAAATCAATCAACTGCAGAACCTGGCGACCTATTAGTTATACATTTGTATTGATCAGCAGTTCCATTAACTTCACAGGTGTTATAAAACAGTGAATAAGATTCTTTAATTTAAATGGTACTCTTAATTGATTGTTGCAGATATGTAACTTGAGGGAATCGCAGCACAGTTTCATCCTTAAACACACATCTCTGTTCAAAAATATAATATACAAAAGTCTCTGTTTGGTGTTTTAAAAAGACATCTAGTATAATACAACATGATGAGTTTCACATTCTCCTGTCACCATTAATTTGATTAAAGATGTGTGTATAATAAAGTTCATGGGCTGTTAACATTGGAGGTCTCAGCCGGGCTTACATGATTGTGAAACAGACCCTGTTTTATCATATTTGTCTTTTCCGCCTTATCTGCTGAATTTCTTGCAGTTTATTTAAATCATTTCTTATCGATAGATTTGTCCATTGATGATATAGATATAGATACTTTAGATAATATACAGTATATGTTAAATAAGTATTTTTAAGGTTGGTATTATTAGGAATTAGCTAATATCAGAATTACATCATGAGGCTCACCTCTCTGGTCAACATTCATATTGACATCAAGCCGGAATGTTATAACATGATGCAATAAAACTGTGTTTCTTAATGTTTGCTTTAAACCTCCATCTGCCCCTCCAGCTCACTGAGGACTGTGACCCTTCTGGTTTTGGCGCAACCTCCAGGAGTTTGTTTAAGTGAAACTGGGTGTACCTGGCCGACCTGTTCTCACTTCCAACTCATCAAATACTGACACTTGGTCAGTGCCCCTCAGCGCGTTATAACGATGCACTGAGGTACCCTTTAGCGTCTGTATTAGATGCACTGGGCTTTCGAGAGTAACTGATGTATTATAAAGGGATATCTACATAGGGAAGGTGGGAAACATGCTGGTTGGGTCAAACAAACAATTTAATTTCAAGCACCTTCTGCTGTGAACCTTCAACATAGCAGCTCCTGTTACACTGCTCATGTGTCAAAACCCATAGCTCAAGTTAAGGCAAGAAAAGTTATTTTGTTGCCTGAAGCTAACTTCCTCTAAAGACGGAATTTGCATGACACTATGCTTTTAGTGAGCATCTACTGTCAAGCCGCCCCTGAAACGTCCTAAACTGTTGCTAATGGGATTTGTTTGAAGCTTAGGGGCGCTGATCAACCACTCACTAACTTTCTCTCTTTTAACACCATGAAAACAATCTTTGAACAGATGCCAATTGCCTGGAAACATTTAAAGCAGAAGACAGAACTTGAGCCATTTATCCTTTCCCACAATTCTCTTACCCTTCCTTTACTCCACCCAAACCCAAACACCCTTTCTGGCCACCAAACACTCCTTCTGTCCACTAGTGGATACCAGTATCTTTAATATGTCCATCTGATGCTAGAGAAAAGTCATCTGACCATTTCCAAGCTGCAAACAACATTAAAAGATGCACGATTGCAAGATTAAGAGCATTTGGATTGCCTCACATTGGCTCTTTACATGGTGATGCGAGCTGGCAGCTCATATCTAACGGTGCTGATGGTGCTAACATGCTGACAGAGTTAACAGTGTTTAATTGGGGGAGAACCAGAGGGTGGGCGCTATATGCTTCCATGATGACGCTGTCTGTCTGGACAGCGTTATCAGCTGCTATTGCAGAATGAGAGCAGAGCAGAGCGCCGTCTGTGAGCTAACCAGTGAGGCTTTCATGCACCATCATACCCTAAAAGCACACATGGCCCGCCCGGCTATGTCAACAAAGCAAGGAGAAGCTCTGTTAACAACACACACAGAGGGAGAGCCACTTCAGTCTTTGCTCAGCTAGATGTTACACCGTTATACTTTTACATAGATAAAAAAATTTTGCTGCTATATTAATGCTCTGACTATTAAATAGAGCTCCTTTGAAGCAAATGCCCGGGACCCAGCTCTAAACATGACCTGACATGAAATGAGAGTCAGATGTATTATAATTAGGATGATTTAAAACTTGATATGTATGATATTTTATTGTTCTAACTCTCTGGCAGTCCTGTAATTGTCATGTGTAACACATGTCATACCTGATAATCAGGTACAACAACCAGCTGTTTGTCTCAGACAGGTAGAGAGACAAAAGAATGATTGAAACCATAGCAATTATTTCCTCGTGGTGATTCATTTGACTTAATACTCTCATCACTTTCTTTAAAGGTACCTGATCTATGTCACGTCGGATGTTAACATCACCGCTTGCTTTAGACAAAGCAATTGTTTATTTCTAAACTCAATTTCAGTCATTACATTTATTAAAACAGGGGTCACAAACATTTTTGAGACTGAGAGCTACCTGAGGATTGAGAGTAATATGAAGGGCTACTTTTTTATATAATTTATATTTGTCAGTTTACCTTTTTAAATAATGAATATTATGCATTTAATAGGCTACATTAGGAGACTGTCTGTCTATGTTAACTGAATACAAACACAACTTATATTGTTGTTAATTGACTAATCAAAGTTTTAACTTGATTTGTGATACAGATTAGAGGCTCAAACACTGGAAATTGATCTTATATTCTTACCATTGCCCTCATATCTTTAAATAAACGGATAATATGGCAAATTCCGAGGTGGCACACACATCTGTTGGCCTTGCACAAAGAGCCAAAAGTTTTTTTGACCTACAAATGAAGCATGTTTCCATCCAGGGCCCAGATTAAACTGTGATCCAACACTACTGATCCTCCTGTCTGTATAGTTGTAGTAAAGTTTCCCCCCCTGTGGTTAAATCATCGTGCGAGGCTGCTCTCTTCAGTCTTGGCTCCATAAAGCAGATGTCTTGGCCAAAATAAATGAAACTGAAACTCTGCAGGTCTCTTCATAATGCATGCACACTTACAGATGGTTATACACACAACCTCTGCGCTTGCATCATAAATATATGTGCATACAACCAAACACTTTGTATGATTTGTATAAACATATGACAAAACAAAAGACAATTTACATCAGCATATACATGTACAGTATATTAGCTTTTGTTATTTATTCTAGACGAGACTATACTTCAAAATAAAAGCTAGAGAAGGGAATTTAAAATATATTTATACTGGAAAAAAGACATATGATATTTAAGAAAATTACTTTTATAATTGTGCTGTGATAGAACGTGGAAACGTGAATGTCAAAACAAAATTCTCTCATATGTTCCCAATATATTTTTCTCCTGACTCATGTTACCTTCAGTCTTTCATACACGTACATACACACACACACACACACACACACACACACACACACACACACACACACACACACACACACACACACACACACACACACACACACACACACACACACACACACACACTCACACACAGCAAAACACATTCACATTAATATCCCTGTTCTTGTTTCTATCTTTGACATTATTCATCCCCTAGCCCCTTAACAATCACTACTAATTGCCCAAATCCAACACCTACCTCAACCCTAACCAAAACCCCTTTCCAACGTGAATCTTAAAACCAGTTCTCAACCCTCAAGCAGGCTTCTCACTGGCAAAAATGTCCTCACTTTCCAAAAATGTTCTTGTTTGGTCCACACAAAGATAGATATACAAGTATGCACACACACACACACACACACACACACACACACACACACACACACACACACACACACACACACACACACACACACACACACACACACACACACAACACACACACACAACTCACACACACACATGAAGACAGCCCTACAAGCTCTTGTTGTTTCTGCTGCAGATGTAAAGAAGCAGTCTTTGTGTGCAGCAGACTGTGAGCCTGTCGGCGGTCTGGAGGAGTTTCAGAGCTTGACTCGGCAGAGTTATAGATTTTAACAACCTGGTTTGGGCGAGAAAAAAACTTGGCAGAGAGTGAGAACAGTTACATAAGCAGCTTTTTTAGCTTCGTCATAGCTTCCTCATCACACCAAGGGGAGAGTAATGCAAACGTCTGCTCTGTTGCTCTACTTTTCCATATGCTCATCCATTATGTTCTCCTAACGTGAGCCTACAATTTACTCATCTAGCTGAGTGAGTCAGAAGAAGATTATGCTGGAGGATGAATAAATTAACAAACGAAGAGGTTTCTGATGGACACAGAGGTCAAAGAGGTCCGAACCAAAGTCGTTTCCAACATAAGTAAAGATTCCACCTTTACAGCACAAAGACGGTTTGGTATTAGCTAAAACAATAATCCATGCCATAAGGAATGGTAGGATCAAAGCCTCAGCTAGCTCACAAGTCGTGCTAAAATTGGCTGCAGTGCTCAGTACTTTGCCCAGGCTCTCGTTATGTTGCCCTGCTACATTCAACACCATGAAGAAAATGATCACCTCTTTGAACAGAACTATGCCACTAATGCCAAACCCCTGGAAGCATTTGAAGCAGACGACAGAGCTTAAGATGATTATCCTTTCCCCCAAATACTCTCTCTCCTCCTTTGCTCCACCCAAATCCCCTTCCTGTCCACTAAATACTCTCTGTCTGTCCATAAGTGGACTATGTTCTCAAAAAGCTTTCAAAGTTCCAACCTTGCCTCATCTCATAACAATAATGCCAGGTGGTTACAATGTGGCCAAACAAAGAAACATTATTTCAGTCTGTCTCCTGGGTCCATACAACCTATATTTGCAGTCATGAAGTTGGAATGAAAAAGAGTCTACTACTATCTAACAGCAGGGCAAGAATATACAAAATCCAACCAAACTGCTGGTCAAAGAACATTGTTATCTTATAATATTCACGTGTGGCATTGGCCTTAAGTTTTCTATAGCTGGATTGGCTTAGTTTAAGTACATCAAAACCATATATTGAGGCCATTTGGATTTTTGTTATGGTTTTGTTGTCATTAGTTGCACTAAAGATACGTTTCCCTCATACATTTTGCTTCAAGTTTAAAAGAAATGTTGCAAGTTCAGCTTCAAACTTCAGACCTCTTTACCAGTCAAGAGCCGTCTTCAGCAGTGGAAGGCCAAACTAATGCTTACTGGCGTTTGGTATTT
This sequence comes from Anoplopoma fimbria, assembly GCF_027596085.1. Classification (NCBI taxonomy): domain Eukaryota; kingdom Metazoa; phylum Chordata; class Actinopteri; order Perciformes; family Anoplopomatidae; genus Anoplopoma; species Anoplopoma fimbria. The sequence continues at coordinate 6,805,824 of NC_072454.1, read as the reverse complement.
TGAAATAAGTTGTTTACCAAGATCTTCTGCCATCTTTGTGTTTACCAGGAGCTGTACCTTCAACGTGATTCACAAACCCAAAACATTGCCTCTAACTTTCTACACAGTTTCTTCATGTTTTATTCCTTGAATGCATTACAGTGCAAGCACTGTTGCTGTTCCACAATACAACTTAACAATAAACAACATGAGATTATGGTTTCACCAAACTGCACCGTCCAATAAAATAATCAGTTTAAATTTCTTACAATATGAACCGTTCGATTTTCCTGAAAAAAATTAAAATGCTATAAATAATGCAGTGATGAATATCAAAAGCCTAAACTGATCCAGCACATAAGGCAAGATAAAAGGGTAAAATTGAAAGTCAATCAGATTAAATGACCCTGATCAAAAGCAGCTCACACACTGTGACAGGTGTACATTTACAAGGTCAGTCCCTCTGTTCAGATCCAACAGAGAGTTGGTGTTCTTCATCGTTATGCTGCTAATGCGCATGTATTTCTTCCTCCATCAGCTGATAGAATGGCAGCACTCAGCTGAGGTGATCTGTAGCACTCTGGCTTATGTTCAAAGTAAAGACATACACACTTTTGTACTTCTATACTTGCGAGGACCATCATGTAACATCTAGTCCCTAGTACTAATCTGAAAACGCCCTAAACCAGGGCTGTGTTGCATAAAACACCTCAACGGAAATGAATTCAAGAAGTCACATTTCTAAAATGATACACAAAGAAGATACAATTATTGTTATGTGAGTATTTTATCTCAATGCAGAGTTAATCAATTTATTTGTTAGTTTCATTTTCTTCCTCCATTTCGCCCTTCTTTTATATTCAACTATTTTCAGGGCAGGAGGACGTGCTGCTATGAAGTTCATAAAGACAAACTTGCATCACTTCCCTTCACCAGAACTCACCACGTCATTTAAGAGAACAAAACGTTGCACATTCTCTAGATTCCCTAAGTTTTGTAATTATGCTATACCTATGAGTTCATTTAGAGACCAGGGGTTTTCATTGAATTTGATTTGTTTCCTTGACACATTGGACCTCAGACCTAATCGAGAAAATTGAGAAAAAACAGAACACCCACATTAGAAACCACTACCAAACAAGACAGACAGGCTTAATGCTATACATTTTTACCCCTTTAATTTTTTTTTAAGTCAGTTTGATCTTAAATGGCTTCTTAAACCAGACAGCAGGTTCCAGTTCAGTGTGTATCTATATGTACTAGATTCCTCGTTGGACATGCAGACGTGAGCATTCCCTGTAGGAGGGATGTCTCTCTCTCTGAAATCTATCACTTCAACCTTTGACAGACAACTACTGAAACTTGCTGCAAGCTAAAATAAACCTCTGTACCCACAAAAAGCCATGGCATCTTATATAGTCTCTCATCAGTGGAATGGACCGTACCTCTGTTTTCTATGGTTTAGCTCTTTCACAATCTTGTATACTTTACCTCACTTCTACTTTTTTCTTAAGCAGCTGCAATGTTTTACAATTACTTCCTGGGCGTATTGAGAAAGTGGCATGTTAGCTATGATGATGAAATACTAGAGGTGGTCATATGTGGGGGGGGTGAAGTCATTTTGTGCCTGATGTAATCAAGTTCAACTTGAACTTTACTCACTGAACATCATCTTGTACAATAAGGTGAAATCAATAGGAAGTGTAACAACGTTTATTGAGGTTAACAACAGAGAATGACTTTTGCGATTAGGCCTCATTGACATGATCCATCCTTCTAAAGTAAAGAGAAGATATGTAGAATTTCTGAGCAGTTTTATATTAGTATTAAATTGGCCTATTTACGTTTATATGACACCCACAAAGAACCCTAGCGAGATGAACCTCCTGAATTTGCACCCAAAATGCTGTCAAAACAGTCTCAGCAGTTCTTTACCGGGAAAGCAACAGCTGGAACTCAAACCCAAGCCAAGAGTTCTGTGTAAGGTCAGAACCTCAAGGCTGAAATTTTAGCCTGCAAATAACAATCATACTTAATTTCTTCCTTTTTGTTTCCTGCACTTTTGCCACAGTCAACAAGGGAAGGACTTGACTTCACTAATGGTCAAACTGGTTTGCTTCTTTGTTTGCATCTTGATTTCCAACAATACAAGGAAGATTTGTTTTTTTTTAAATTGGTTTTGTAATTACAAAGCAATGTGTCCTTGGGCAAGTAACCTGCTCCTGAAGGCTTCGGTGTGGACTGGATGTTGTATGAATGTTTTTCTGATGGTCTTGATGCCTGTCATCAGTGTGTGAATGGGTGAATGATATGTAATATACACTGATTGTGTCACCATCTATTTAATGTTCAACACTGTTGTCACCACCTATTTAATGCCAGTTTAAGATTGCACCACCCAAACAAACTTTTATAACTGTAAGTAGATAAGCAGGACGTGACAAAGTCAAATCAGGTGAGAACTTGAAACAAAACAATATTCTTGGCAGCAGTGCAGCAAACACACAAACCACCAGCGAAACAGAGTCGTTACACGGATGGATCTGCACTTACTTTGGGTATTAATATGCTTTGATTTCCCATTTAATTTCCAAACTTCTACTTTGAATCTTTGAGCCGCAGAGCATCACCATCAGTAATAAGAAAATATATCTTTGAATAAGATCGTATTATTTGCTCTTTAGGAATGGTGCTTCTGCTAAGAGGTGAAGAGCATTCAACATAAGAAAACATACATTTTTGTTATATGGTATTTTTGTTCTTTGACACAATTTGAGTATGTGAAAATGGAAAAATATGGGCCTAACATGAATTAAAACAATCATCTTCCATTCCGTTTGATAGCAATCCTATTTAAATGGCAGGTTTGTCAAATTGGGGAAGCCAAAATGTTGTTTTTAAAATGCTAAATGCCAACAAATATGGATTGAAGCCAAACATTTCGTTGGATAAAAACATGTTAATTTTGATTATAATTACCTCTTGTGTTTTTCAATAAATTGTGGCTTTTGGACTTACCAATGCTCTGTAGTTATTGGAAAATGCTTGGATCACATGAGTTGTAAACAAAACACAGCCACCGCTGCAATCTCATTCTATAAATAATATAATATACTAATAATATCAGTGTAGCCTGATCTTTATCTGTAACTGTGCATTAATGCCACGGTTAAACACAATGAGTATGCATGCAAAAAAAGAAGCTGAGCAGCATTTAAATGCTGATTTAGATTCTAAATGATAACGTTGTGAATGAAGCCTCCAATCTTCCAACTATTCGATACAGTCCTAGAGTTTTACTTTTATTGATGAGTTTCATATTCTGTTTACTGATTAGGAGGGGCACTCACATTTAATATCATGCTTTCACCTTATGTGCATATCATTTTTTATGTTTAGGACACAAAACAGTACGAAACCCCAAAACGATATCTTTGGAATGACTCGACTGAAGTATTCAGTAATAAGTTTATTGTGATGAGGAAATCACTTTATCACTAACAACTGTGACCTGACTTTAAATAGTGAAGGTGAGTTTATCTTCCTCCAGTCAACCGCAGACTGTGAGTCAAATAAACTGTAATCATACCCTGGGAACGTGTTGTTTCTCTATTGTGCAACTATGGATACACCGAATTTATATTATTGTCTAATTTTGTATTTTGATGCTTTGGCAACATTTTCTTTTTTTTTTTTTAAACTTTCCTGCCAAAAAACCCGCAATGAATTGTAATACTTAGTGAATTATAAAAACCTTTCAAATATGTGAGATAAATAGGAAGATTTATTTTAATTTTAATGTGGAGTTTTCATTTTCTAAATCAAACTATATCAGAAACTAGGGTTGTCCAGCGTGTCAAATACCTTCCCAATATCGCCCGACAGAAACCAATATGTGGCATATCTACGCAAAAGGGTTAAACCTGAGTTGGATTCAGGCCGATACATTGTTTTTTAATGACTGGTTAGGGAAAATTCAATCCCTCTTCTTCACAGAAATATATATATATTGGTGGCTTCCGGGGCTGGATAACAGGGCTCACAGAAAGACCCAAATGGTTTCAGCAAAGCCGTGTCATCTTATATTGTTCATCATGCATGGCATTTTTGGAATGCATGATGAGTGGTCTGAGCGAAATGCTGACACAACAAAAGGTAGATCCCGCCCACTAAAGTCAAGTCAAGTCCTTTTCTTTTATACAGCCAAATATCACAATTTTGGATAGCTAGTGCACTTATTGACATTGCAACATTTATTGATCACAGCTTGACCCGATACCTATTTAAAGTTTTCAGGACTCCTGATCTGAACGGACCCTGAACTGCACCCACTCCTGGCAGTGATGTGTTCATGAATCACTGGTTACTGTGTGGTTACAACATCATGGCTGACAGGGTTGAGCTTGGCATCTTCAGCCTTTGGTGATGAATGGCACCAATGTTGGGAGCTCTGCTTACAAACTACAATGGTATTTTTATTGTGTCACATCAACGAATTGCCCGTTTAAACTGTTGGGATGATGAAACTACTCAAAAGTGGGTGTTGGTTGCCATGCCCCAAAAGCAAGTTCAAGAATGTTTTTTTTGAAAAAGTGTTTTAAAAATGTTACAGTTTTAATTACTTGGAAACACAATTTGTCTATTATAAAGGTTAATTATGAAGCACTTCATTTACAATGCAAAATGTATTGATTAAACGGGACCCCAGATTTATTTAAAGTTTTCAGGGCTCGTGATCTTAAAGGACCCTGAATTGCTGCCGCTGGCAGTGAAGTGTTCATGGATCATTGGTTACTGTGTGGTTACAACATCATGAGTGACTGGGTGTAGTTGGTGCCATTCAACCTTGGGTGATGAATGGCACCAACCTTGGGAACTCTGCTTACAAACTACAATGGCATTTTTATTGTGTCACATCAGCAAATTTAAACGGTTGAGCTGGTTCGTGGGTGGTGGTTGCCACGCCACAAAAGCAATTTTAAGAATGTTTGTTAGTTTGAAAAGGTGTTTAAAATGTTTTACAGTTTTTATAATACTTGGGAACACAATATGTAACTATCACAAGAGCATAGATGTCTTCCTCCACTCTTTAAGTTTGTTTCATCATGTTTGGTTTAATGCACCACTTTGCTTATTTAAGTTTGGGGGTTTTTTCCCTTTTTTTTAGTTACCTTTTATAACCAAAGGTCAACCAAGCTCCTTTCCAGATTTTGTGGTATTGTTGCCTGAACCTGACTTCCTGTGAAGATGAAATTATATTTATATTATATTGTTGGATCCACATCTTTTTTTGCATATGATATAGCTGTGTCAATCCATAAGGGTTCCCAAATATGGTGTTTAATGGCCAGTTACAAGCTTTGTGCTTCATTTAAATTTGGGATAAGGGTTGTGTTCTAAAACATCTGATGTTATATTATATGTTAGGTTAGGTTACCCTCCTGTCTTTCTCTCTGGCCTCTGACTCAGGGTCAACTGAGGTCTCGGCTTTAGTTCTGTACTCTCCTGCTTTTTCACCCTTTACCTTTCCTATCACCTCTTTATCTACAATTTCCCTTTTATTCTCTTTAACCTATTTCATCTTTTCTTTCACCCATCTCTGTATTTTCCCCTTTCTGCACCATTTCCAATCTTCGTTCACCTCTCTAACATTCTCTCATCTTCTCTCCAGCTCCCTGTCTCTATGTTGTATCCACGTGTTTACCTTCACCCTCTCTGCAATCTTATATACAGTATCTGGCCTTTACCCCACATGAACTTAACTCCAGCTCACATGTTCTGTCAACGCCTCCATCTATATCTCATGTCCACCTGTTTGAGTCGGCTGAATTCGTGTCACCTCTTGACAGTAAATACATTCCGTGCAACTATAGGGAAACATTTGTTACATGATTACATTTCATGAACAGTATAAGTTGCATATAGGGCTATGAATATGAAAGGAACATTTAGAATATGGTCATGACATTTTTATGGAAAGACACAACACAGTTTAAGAGCAAAATTCTACTTGTTTTGTGGAAAAAATGCACAAAATGTCCACATATCTGCAGCTCTGATGAATATGACCATGCTGGAGGCTGTTTCACCTCCTCAAATTCAGAAAATAAACAAACCAAAGCTTTTAAAGAGTAGCTAATTCTGGAAGCTGATTCCTGTGTTCTGTTTACTTTGGGCAGACTCAGACTTTGAAATGATTTATGTATTATGCAAGTTTATTTGGAAAGTTTTAGGAGACTTGCTCTGTTTCCAAAGCTAGAATGACCCATAGTCCCAACGGCCAATATTATTACCATTTAAGGTGCTTAATGGATTTAATCACCATTGAAACCTATAAAACTTATTTGATAAAAATACATGGATTATGTTTATTTTTGGCCTTATTTTACAGTTGGTCTTAATATAATTTTCAGTTTTTACTAGATCTTGCTAAAGACTTAAATTATATGATAATGCCAACCAGATTAAACTGTCTGTGGTAACTGGAAACAATTATATTAATAAATAAACCTATTTTGTTTGCTGAAACTGAATGGAATATTTTCGTTTCTCCGTTCACTCAGTGTCCCTCACTACAGTGACGCTTCCTGTTACATTTTGTCCAGGACTTCAGTGTCAGCACCGTGTTGTGTGACTTTCAACACCCCTTAATCAAATCGACCTCATTCTGCACCTGCTGTGTTTGGTGAATAGAAACCACAATGATGTAAACGCCCTCTATCCACATTATAAGTTCACCTATCCAACAGCTAGTTAAATCTGTATGTGATTTTTTTTAACAATCCTTCATGCGTCCTGGTTTCAATATATTGGAAGTTTAATTTTGCGGATGCTGATCATCACCGACAGTAAGAGAGCATCATTAGAGGATTAACTGTACCAACATGTCAGCAGCTTCTTTTGTTCAGTACAAAGTCAAAGCGACCTTGAGTCTCCCCGTTCCTTTACTGTGACCCATTTGGTATTTCACCTCTGAACCTAGTTTTTTTCTGCTCCGAATAAATAGCAGAAAGATGTTGTGTGATGAGATGAGTGTCGCTCCATATTTATTGTCTCTGAGGATACTATGTGTGTGTGTAAGTGTGTGTGTTCCTATGTTTGTCATGTGGAAGTAAAGATCACAGGTGGCAACTGCTCAACCCTCATGTATGTTTATGTTCTTGTTTGTTTGCGTTCATGAGAGTAAGTAGAGTCTATTTATGTGTGTGTTTACGTGTGTGGATTCTTATAGCTTGTTAGGGGAGGTTGTGTGTGTGTGTGTGTGTGTGTGTGTGTGTGTGTGTGTGTGTGTGTGTGTGTGTGTGTGTGTGTGTGTGTGTGTGTGTGTGTGTGTGTGTGTGTGTGTGTGTTGTTTGATGAGGCTTCTGCTCTCTTTGTCTCTTTGTCTATTCAGAACAACTCACATGGATGCTGGTTCTTTTCAGACCTCCTCTTCACATTTCTCTGACAGCAGACAAAACAAGACCCCATTAACATTCTCTCTCAGACAAAAACCGACATGGATGCTTTTTTTTTTTTAATCTCTGATGGCACATAGTCTAAGGCTATCCAATTATTTTTCCTTCCATCTATTCCAACATTTATTACAGGTCAAATTTTTATTTTCATGCAGTAAAGGCATGTTGCACACATTTTTATGCTCTTTGATGTTCTCGTAATGAACCCAAAGAAACGTTTCAAATGTAATTAATTAATCCTAATAAAATTTTCATAGGGGTCCCCTTGGACAAAATCAGATCATCTAAGGATACTTAATTCTTAATGAGAATCGGTCGCTGACAAACTGTGAACTCTTGCTGTACATGATACTCAACATGATTGATTGGTTTCTGAGCTCTGTGTTGACGAGCAGGGCTTAGTCTGGAATTGAACAAGGTCGAGTTGAGGTCAGAACTCTGAAAGGCTCTTTAGTTCTGCGTCACAATCTCTCTCTCTCTCCTCGTCTCCCCAACTCTACTTAGATGTCCTCCCGTCCTCTCCTCTCCTCAGCCTTCACCACTCTCCTATAACACTCTCCTCCCTCCTCTCCCTCTTCAGCTGATCACGCTCTCACAGCGTGGACCCGACGTGGGCGGCACTAGCATGGCATCGCGTTACAGCTGCACACTTCTGCGGGCAAACCCCATCAGCTGCTCACCGCTCCACAGGAATAGATTCTCTTGGTTCCTAAACGTGACCTCAGCTGACATATTGAAGAGAAGACTGTCCATTATGCTGAAAATGTTTTTTAGGCTGTATACACATGTGGATGTGCAGGACGTTCACTGCTGCTGGCGGTTACCTTATATCATCCTGAGAATGTTTGCCATTTAAACATAGACATGATTACTTTAAGCAAAAGGTGCAAGAGTGGAAGGAGTCAGTCTTATCATAGCATTTAACACAAACTTTCTTTGAAATACAAATTCCCTTTGTAAAAAGAAAAATGTATAAGCTTTCACAATAACTGGTCTAGCTAATAGGATACTAGGATAAAAGCGTCTGCTAAATGACTGTAATGTAATGTAATGTAATGTAGGGCAATTGTGACTCAGTGGTAGAGCAGGGTTGTCCTTCATAGGATTGGCGGTTGGATCCCTGGCTCCGCCGGTCCACGATAATGTTACTTGGGCAAGACACTTAACCCCAAATTGCTCCCGCAGGCTGTGCCAGATGTGTATGAATGGGTATGAATGGTTAGATAAGCCTGATGGACAGGTGGCAGCTTGCATGGTAGCCCCTGCCATCAGTGTATGAATGAGTGGGAATGGGTGAATGAGGACATGTAGTGTTAAAAAGCAGTTTGAGTGGTTGGAAGGCTACAAAAGCGCTATACAAGAAAAGTCCATTTTAGATTTTCAGACAGCCTTAAGACTAGTTTGTCTACAAGGCCTACATAGTGTCTCAAACTTCAAATACTAAAGTACCAGAACCTCAAAACTGCAGTTAAGTAAAGAATTGGAGCTGATATACTTTGTTACCTATCCTATCTCTCACTCTCAGGAGCTGTAGTTTCTTATCAGTTTTACCTTGTACCTACGGCCTGTGTAGGAGCAAAGTGATGGTCACTGGCAGAGATTACTCACTGAGCTTCTAAAGTGGCTGTTTAACCCCAGAAGCTTATATGAACACGTTGACCTCCAACAGATAAGACTTAAAAGATTCTTAGAACATATGAACTTTAGACAGTTATGATTTAGAGAAGTAACTTTGTAGTTGCAAAACATCTCCACCCTTTTTCACCTTTTAGAGATATATTATATCCTAAGCTTTGCTTATCGACGACTCGTTGACCATGACTTTAGCTCTTATCATGTCTAACCGCTGACTTTAACCACGTTGTGGCCAAAAATAGCACGAGACCAAGGCAACGTTTGGACTGCAGGAAAATCTCATTGGTTTCTAAAATTAGATCGTTAAGAAAGACTATTTGCAATTAATAAGAAAGGAGCAGAGCCAGAATCCATTCAGACCAGAATAGAGTGGATGAGATACAGCTGTACAGGTCTCTTTCATCAACATATGTATTAAATGGACATAAACAACAAGTTAAATGCTCCTATCAACCACTTCCACAGAGTTTGTGTCATCTGAAAATCACATTGATGGAATGTGATGGTTACCATATGTTTGAAATAGTTCACTTTTAACGAGACACTGTATATGTGTATCCTGCTTTTGAATTAAAATCCAGAGTTAATGTAAAGTTGATGTGATGTGTTGGAAGTGGACTTCAACATGGAACAATTTTGAAATATGAGGTATGGTGTAGCTGGGACATATCTCTGCCACAAAGGAATGTGATCTCCTGTTTTTTGTGTTCGGGAGACTAAATATTTCTATGCTGTTTGACCTTTAAAGCTGAGCCAGAATCATCACTCAGACACAAATACACGCAATGACGCACAAACTGCTCACATGACACAAACATAAACACACACACACAGCTACAATTCTGTTTATGGTAAAACAAACTTATGACCTTATAGACTGAGGAGTCGTCCCAGTTCCCAATGTTTAATATCAAACAACGCTGCATGCAAGCAGTAACTGGAGGATGAAGAAAAACCTCAACCTCCTCATCCGTCTACTGATCTGAGATTGGGAGCATTTTGTTTGCCTCTCAACATGCTAACGGTGCTAACAGCTCCAACGGTGCTGCAGCTCCAACAGTGCAAGTTCTGACAGTGTTTATCTGAAAGTGGACCAGAGGGTGCACGCTACGCTTCGGCGACGATGCTGTTGGTTGGGACAGCGTTCTCAGCTATAACCGCCATATGAGAGCAGTGCAGGGCAGTGGCCGTGAGCTTACCAGTTGGGCACGCTTACATGCACAAACATGTTTTTAAATCACGCCCGTTCTGCATGACTTGGTCACCTCTTTGTGTTCTTAACTCTTAAACTCTTGTTGGAGAGGTAGAGCAACTTCGTTCTCTGCCAAGGTAGACATTACTCCAAAAACAACCCTAGTAAGTGATCAGTATATACAGAAAGCACAATAATACTGTTTTCATGATTCTTCACCTTCTCTAGCATCTTGATGCTCAGATAAGCAAAGGGAAACAATTGGCATATTGACGACACAAAGGCTGTTTTGGCAGAACGTTGGTGTCTCTGCTGACTCAATAATTCTAGTTTATATCCAAACAAGATTTAACAGAGATCTGTTCACTATGCATGACGGAGCAATATGAGCTTGTGGACTTGAACAAAAGTGCATAGTAACTAACATGTACAAACCAGACTAATGCAGTAAACAGGGAAGTTTATGAACAAATCTTACGCACATTTCTAATTTTGTTTTATCGTTTTCTTTTCTACCTTTGCAGGACCATTAGCAGGCATATATGTCTCCAAGTCAGCCTGTTTATTCCATTAAATAAAGTGCTGGTTACTGGCTGAAGTCAGGTCTTGGAGCAGTGAGCTTTATTAAACACAAAATTCCATTAAACATTCTTTTTACTGCATTATGTAACTGGCCTTTTATAAAGAAGCTCTTAGAGGAGCCGCTTGCTGCTGGGCAACAATCATCCAGTTTGCTTTTATCTGGTGCACAAATAGACTGATAAGGTTGATGAAGTAGGGTGAGGCAGGCCTCATAAACCTGTGGCATAATCACAAGACACTATATTCACATTTGCAGCAGAAATCAAAGTTTTTTCCCGCAAAACAAGGATGTTAGGTTTCCTCTGGTCCTTGTCAAAGCCAGAACCACATTCAGAGTTATTTTATCATGTTTTATACAGTATAGTTCCTCAGCCAGGAAAGTTCTTAATATGAAACTGCCAGCACAGTTAAAACTCTGACATGGGCTGTGTTCTCAGTGCCAATATGTTCTTTTCTGCAGCAGCTGGGGAACATTTAGTACCATGGAGCTAATCTGGTACCTGAACTAGCACTTTGTACCCAAATTTGATGTAGTGGCCAAGACCACAAACCACATACAGCTTTGCTAATGTGCCATAAGGTGCCAACCTGAAACCTGTTTCATGAACTCCTCTGCTTGTCTGCCAACTCAAAATTGTGGACTCCCCCAAAAGCTTAAGATTTGAAAGATTTGAATAATTTCCCTAAATCAGTTCCCAGCAGTTGTTACTTGATAGTTGAAGTGCAGCCACAGAAAAAACTCATGCAGGTTATGTGACTAAGCTAGCAGTGGAAGTCTGGAAACAAGAAGGTCTTTGTTGTTGGTTACTGTTTTTTCTTAGTCCCCCCTGAACACCATAGAGACGCTACTGTATTTGTGCATGGTTGGTGTGTACAGAAGTGTTTTTGCTTTGTGAACTGGATATGAAAAGAGTTGACCTGTACATACATTTCTGAATGAGTATTTCTATATCCTTAGAGACTAAGCTCTTTATTTAACCTTTACTAATTAAATCTTAGGAGGTCTTTTAGACAGAGTGACTCAGCCCTGCTCTGCAATGTTGGGTAAACCCTGGAATGTATTCATGTAATGTTATGTAATGTATTAATGTAACATTTGCAAAACCATCCTTTGCTAATTAAATGAGAAAATAGAAAATGTATAGAAAAATATCAACACATCATTTTTACAAGAGCCAAACCTAAGGATTGTTTGTCTCTTCATCCATCAATCTCGGGATGATGAAGAGACAAACATATCGAACTGTCATAATGTCAACCTGATTATTGCTCCACATTTCCATCTACTTTGCACAAACTAACTCTCCTGTCACTTCAGATCCTGTCACTCCCTCCTGCCCTGCAGTAACACCTGTGTTCACACCATTTCATATCACCTGACCTCCCCCGCTCACCTGCACACCTGTTCCAGGTTCCCCATTAGCCTTTGCAGTATATATACCTGCCCACTTCCATTCATTCTCCATTGTTTTATGTGTTTGCTGCTTCAGTGGGCATCTCTGCCTGTCTGCTTCTTGTTCTTCTGTTCCTTTGCTTGATCTATACCTGGATATGTTTACCTTTCCTTCCCACCTGCTGGTGTTGAATATTTTCTGTTTCAAACCAAACTTTTGTCTTTACCTGCCTGGTCTTTGAGTCATGCTTTTGAGTCCATCCAACAACTCCGTCATTTCCTATGAATCATGGTCCCCAGACGATAACTCCCAATAAGTCTGTTAACTCTGCCTTTTTTTTTATGGCATCAAGTAAACATTTGCTCTTAAATTCATCATCCATTACAAGGTTGCTTAAATTTTTTACTTATTTTCATTAAATTTACTGTGAACATTCATTAATCCTGTATCAGCGATTTCCTGACAAGCTAACACTTGTAGTCTTGACACAGGATAGCCAATTGTGGGTTTTATTCATTCAATCAAACATTTCTAATTAGCTATGTGCTTCTGTTTGTTCTAGTGTCAGACCAATGGGCCGTGGGAATAATGGCAGATTGGTATTTCAATCCAATGGCACAGTTTTTGGATTACTGTGGTTTCTGAATACTGGACGAGTGGGCATGGTACCAGCAGAGAAACTGATCTGAGGGAACATGGACATGCTCTCAGTAGCTGCTAGTCATGAGTGATGTCTAAATGCTAATTATAGTTGGTTTTTTTCAGTGCATGTGTGTGTATTTCTGGCTCATATGCCTTCCTACATGCCTACATGTCTCTTTCATGCGCAGACTGCTTTCATGGTCATCTTCCAGCTCGTCAGACAGACAGTCTTTTGCATCAAGCAGCTCTTCTGCTATTTCCATCCTGGTTAACCACCGTTACACTCCTCCTTCTCACGACAGAACAGAACGTTTGTCCTCAAACCTGTGTGCCTTTAAAAAAAAATCAAGTATAAAATTATAAATACATCTCCGCTGGTGGACTCTCTCCTGGACAAATCTATATTTTGTGTTTTATGTATGAACAACATACAGCTCTAGCAGCAGCAGTAAAGTGAAGCACCTTGTGCCACCTGTATTTACAACAAGTTGTGTAAAACATATTCTTAATAGATTTGTGGTTACTTCGCTTCAACTGAAGTTACTGCGATCATGTGCTTTGAAAAGGGATTGTCCAATTACGTACCTTTTTTCTTTTAGAATTTTTTATGTACTTTAAATTTGACTGCATGTAACATTTACTTTTCTTCAGAAGGCACAAATGTCATGTCAGACATGGTTTTGTTATAAAAAAAAATGCTCAGCTTTTATAAGCTTTTACAGATTTAATTGTGAAAAAAAACCAGCATCTTAACAAGAGATGCATAAAATGTTGGGGGTCATAAAGGTTGGACTTTTCATCCATGTTTTGCTTATCGATATATACCTAGCTAGTTGTATTTACTTGAAAACTGTGGAGTTGCACGCAACTGTGGAGAGAAAACAATCAGAGCCTCGACCACTGTCATTCAGAATAAAAGGAATACAATTAAATCATGCATGTGAACATTGAAATGTGTTTGAGTTCATACACGTGTGAGCAGAGGTTATCACGGTCTAACTCACTAACAGAAAACACACATTTCAATCCACGGATACCTACTGTCCTGAGGATTATATCCACAGTTTTGAGGTGAAAAAGAAAAACCAAAATTATTTTGTCAAGTTAAAAAAAAGTCTGGATTTCATAAGATGATGGCCAAAAAAACATCAACTGTTAATTATCCCATTATTTCTACATTTTTGTTTAATCAACAAAAAATTGCATGTCACATGAAGAATAAAATATAGCCATGCAATTGAAACAGGTGTTTTGTACAGTATTCTTGAGCTTGTACAGACAAAAGTGCACCAAAACTGCAAGAGTTGTCAAACACAGAAAGAAAGAGAGAACTCTCAGATCCGATTTAATTCCCATCATTGGTTTCTGGTCGTACATTTGCAAGCTACATCTTTCATTTTGTGTTTCAAAAGATTTCTGCTTCCATTCCAATACAGTCGAGGTGAACATATATTTTTTTGTGTTGCTTTAACGTTAGAAAATAGATTTTCATAAAATACACACCAACATTTCCTTACAAATTAATCCCTAGACCGTATTGTGGACAATTTATATCAGAACGTCCACCATTCGAAAATACTTTAAATTATTATAAACCAAATCCTAAAAGGCTTGAAGGTTTGAAAATAATACATTTCTAACTAGCATCAGGATTATTAAGTTGAATCTGTAGCTGCACAGACTTTGACTCCTGATGGACCCCTCAGGATCAATACAGGACAATCAGTGAACCAATCAAACACACTGGCACACAAAAATAATACCTTCTGTCCCAACGATTGCTTTTCTATCTGGTCACCTGCCAGAGAGAGAGCTGTCCATGTGATCTTTGACTGAGACAACATGCATTTTGTGTGTGTGTGTGTGTGTGTGTCTGTGTGTGTGTGTGTGTGTGTGTGTGTGTCTCTGTGTGTGTGTGTACACAGACACACACACACAGAGAGACACAGTGTAACAAAGGACATAAGCAGTTAGTTCACTTATTTGTCCTTGTGAAGTCCAAACAAACACACACGCACACACATGTATGTACTAATTGTAAAGTACAAATGTTAACCTGTTGTCCAAATTAATTGCCCCATTATAGCGGATTATAGATCCTAAATAATACACATATTATCAGCTAATGTTTTGTTAGATATTTTTATCAACTAATGTTGTTGTGAAAAATACACATTTTTAACTTCTATTTACTTTGTATAACTTGTGCTCATATAACAAATGTTTTGGTTAAAAAAAAATCATAAAGAAATGGGGATTATTTTGACTTCAAAAGTTCCAATTCGAAATGTATTAGTTTTATAGTGATGACAAGACATATGCATTGCATTGGTTGTCTCTTAGTCTGGTTCATATTCTGTGTTGTTTTCATCATTACTTCATAACTGTGTGTGTGTGTGTGTGTGTGTGTGTGTGTGTGTGTGTGTGTGTGTGTGTGTGTGTGTGTGTGTGTGTGTGTGTGTGTGTGTGTGTGTGTGTGTGTGTGTGTGTGTGTGTGTGTGTGTGTGTGTGTGTGTGTGTCCATCTGATGAATAAATGTGTCTGAACTTTCTAACAGCCGGTCATTTTTGAACAGGAACATCAAAAGTTAAATCAATCACCTAAAACCTGATCAAAAGTGTATCTTGTGTGTACAAATACTCTGTGCTAAGCTTATTAATTAAGCTTATTAATTAAGCTTAGCTGTGTACACACACACACACACAAAATGCATGTTGTCTCAGTCAAAGATCACATGGACAGCTCTCTCTCTGGCAGGTGACCAGAGAGATAAGCAATCGTTGGGACAGAAGGTATTATTTTAGAGTGTTTATGTGTGCCAGTGTGTTTGATTGGTTCACTGATTGTCCTGTATTGATCCTGAGGGGTCCATCAGGAGTCAAAGTCTGTGCAGCTACAGATTCAACTTAATAATCCTGATGCTAGTTAGTTAACTAGCAAATTTTCCCCGCTGCGGGACTAATAGGGTTAATAAGGATTATCTTATTTTATCTTATCTTATTATTTAATCTCCTGTCAAAACAAGCAGGTACAAGTACACAACATCCATCTCGTCAACTAGTTTTTCTTTTTTTCATATTAGGAGTTGGTTTTATTTGTTTTTGGGGGAGGGAACGTCCGAACACTCACTTCAGTTTGATGTGGTGCTTTCATGCCAACCTGCACGTACTGTCTCTGCTGAGGTTTGTCTTCTCTCCATGTTACTCAACACAACAGTTACTATGCATAAACAATTTTTTTTATTGTTTCCTGAGTCAACCGGTTTATCCAGCCAGAGTTAAGACAGCTATTCTACTCCTTAAGATATTGTTGGTCAAATTTTACAAAAGGATTGTGCAAAACTTGTGCATATGAGTCAAAAAGAAACCGTATCGTTCTCAAAGCACCTGCAAAAGATGAATTCTACATAGCCTTTATGGCATAAACCAGCCCAAATGGACTCAGAACCAAAAGGGCAAATTGCACTCAGCTGCAAAACTTGACGTTGATGTATTTTGCTGTTTCAGACAAATAAACAAGTACTGCAAAAAGGCTACATCAGCCCAATTGTCCCACTGTCAGAAAACTCTGTTTCTGTTCGCTCCCAAAGGTTTCCTTACTACTGTCATAACATTAACACTTAAGAAAGAAACTAAAGGGAGGCTGTATCAATACAAAAATTTAAAAAGATTAGGGTTTTATCTGCTGTGTGACATATACACGCCATCAGGGAGATGGACTATTTGTTACATATCTGAGTCAGAAAACTTATTAGCTACCATTTATTGGCATACATTTCATTTAACTAAACTTTGGTTATTTGAAGTTTGCACCTCAGTAGACTTGTTATATTTGAAGATCAATAATTATCACAGTTAAATTAAACAAACTGTGTTGGTTTCATGTTTTAGTCGGCATGAAATATATATAAACAAACAGTTTATCTTTTTAAAATACTATTTCATGTGCACATACTTTACACCCCATGTTACTGACCAATCATTGCAAGGTCAAAAATACGTGTGTTTTCACAGACTCTAAAACTCCATAAATCCTTTCTAAGTCTGGGCCAGTTAAGACAAAACCATTTCCACATTTTGCTTTTCCATTTATGTCATTTTTTGTTCTTGAAAGCTTTTTGTGATATCTTTTTGTTTTTGTCTTCCAACTTTATTCCACCCTTTTTAATGATCGTCATTGTACTCCTAACTCTTGATGTAATTCTAATATCACATCTACGGCTTCGAAACAGCAGCACATTTTAGCAAATAAAAACTGCATATTGCCCTTTAATGACTTTGAGTAACCTGTTTATATCTCACAGACTTGGGTTTGTTTTTGTGACCTTATTATCACTGCATGGGAGGTTTCTGTCTTTGCATCCTCATTGCATCATTTGGGTCCAGTCATTCTGTAGATGCTGCCCGGCCTACATCAATGTTTGACTGTGGTTGGACTGTGAGCTACACGTGACTCCAGCTGCACATTTCTTGGCTGGGGGTGAGGGCAAAGGGCATCCACTGGTAAAATTACTTTTTGAATTCACTCAAGGAATGTAAACAGGATAACAAAACATAGAAAAGGGAAAAAGGAGTTGGCTACTCCTATAGAGGGACATTGAATGCTACTACATACGTAGGCAAAGAGAATGAAAAACAGAAAAGATGGAGGTTTGGAGAGAAAGCGGTGGTTACAGTGATTCATCAGGAAATTACAGGTATTAAAGGAATGTATCAGCCAGCAGGAGGAGATGAGCTGCAGCCTGAAGGCAGGTTCAGTTCACGACGAAGCTGCCTTTTGAAGATGATATTGCATCAGCTATTCCATGATCCACAATAAACCCCATAGTGAGAACTGGAGGTCCGAATCCCCTTTGAAGAACCTGAAAAATAAGTAATGCATCCACAGTATGCTTTACACAGAAATTAATTTTTTCAGACACATCATCAAAACTGAGGTCAAGGCTCAATACATCAACTATCTATTGTATATAATAGATATATCTGCACAGACATTACAAGTCTGTATATCAGTTCCTACTATCATTGACATGGTTACTGTGTATGAGCCATGAAAATGTCATGACATGGTACTCTTAACTGCTTTGAGTTGAAGAGAGAAAAAATGGCCCAGAAAAGCAAAGTTAAGCCTGTAGTTAAAGGGTTAAAACTATAATAAAACAGGCATTTTCAAGCTTAAGAGGGTCATCCTGGTCCAGCCAGAGGCCTTTCCTCCGTGCGTGCCAAAGGAAGGGAGTGAGCATTCTTCCTGCTGACTTTCAATCCACGGACAGCAGCATGGACAATTGAAAATTGTCAGAGGGAAGAGACTGCTGCAAGCAATTGAGGCTTTTTTTCTGCTTTCGTCCTCATTCTAAATACACAATAAACAGAGGGTTTTGCAATGTTTTTACTGTTAAAGTGTGTTTTACACTATGGAGTCTAAGGAGTTTGAGGTTTAAAGATTCATTTAAGGGTCTTGCATTTTTAGCGAAATTTAACAAGTCAGAAATTCTAAATTCATAAGGTAGATTGTGTGGGCAGGATGCAAATTCACCTATATGGGGCATTTAAGAGAGATTGAAACCCATGTGCGACTTAATATCTTGTTAGTGGCTGTATTGGTATTTTGCATGCAGGAGTGCATCATGTAGGTCAATATAAACTGACCAACTGATGATTGGTCACACTGTTTAGTCCGTTTTTGGGTGACTTTTTTAGCCATATTGAAATTAGTATAATCTGGAAAAATAAAAAGAATGCAGGTACCTAATACTACAGTTGTTGTCAGAGTAAAGTAGACTTGCCGATGTTTCAAATTAAAAACTCTCAAGGGAAGCTAATGCATCGCACTTCCTCCCTTAACAGCTGTAAGGCTTTTAATGTGAAAGAGATGAAGGGTGTGTTTATTTTTGTACTAAACTCACAAGAGCAACAATAAATCCACTCTACAAATCGATGCAGTATATATATATATATATATATATATATAAGGCCTCATATATATACCATGTGTAAAGAGCTTACAGAAATAAAGAAAAATATTATGCTTTTGACTTTTATTTCTGAATCATTATTACATGTGTGTATCAAATATTTTTACACATTTAAGCACTTCCTTTAAAACACTGGGTAGGTTTATCTTGATCATAATACTGAGCATAAACTACCAAAACATCCATAACAAAAGGGTCAGGAGGCATGAGTTTTCATTTTTTAGCACAAATATATAAATTTATTTCAGCAAGTGAAATACATCACACATACCTTCAAGTGAAACAAAATGCTGGGTCACAGACCTTTCTTCATGGTGAGAAAAAATAGATTGTTTCAAAATAGAAAAATCTCACTTCCAGCCACACAAACTGTACACTCATCACATAATTGCACTTCTTAAAACAGGCAAATAAAAACACAATCATTTCTTTCTTGACATACTGTAACCACAAACATTTTCAAACGTCTTCCTTGTTCGAGACAACCAATCACGTGCAAAGTCTCTTCGTTGACGCATCTGTTAATAGCAACTCAGTTCCTCAACAAACCTCAATATTACATATTTCAAACATTTTTCACCGAACGTGCAATTTACATGGAGGGAAAGAAAGGGTTGCATGACTCAAAATTTAAAACTGAAGGCCTTTTGAATCATATTTGATTGTTTTTCATTTCAAGGTGCAAAAGTTTAGTGTGCATGTTTCATTAAACAATGAATCAATTGTGTTTATTTTAGTAGAGAAGCATTTAATCGCCATGCACTCCCCGTACTTTCCCTTCAATATGAAGGATTAATCAGCTCCATTTCAACTTCTTCAATTGACAAGCATCACATTGAGAGGGACATCTCAATCAGTGCATATTTAACCATTACATCAGGCCCTCCGAAGGGGCTTAACATTTGTAGTGGGGCTGTACAAATTGTCGCTATTTTAGTGGGAAGGCACTCTGAGAAGGCACATTAATATTATGCAAAAGAGCAGTATGTGAAAAGTGACAGATTTTTCCCCATTTACTTGTCCTACAACCACATTTCATTAGGTCTCTCAGGCCAAATGACCATGTTACAGCAGGAAGCAGGTCAGTTGAGCACATTACAGTTAGGTATCTGTCTGGTTTGTACACTTCCGCTGCTAAAAAAGCAGAGGTTTGTTTGCTTCAGTTTCGTTCCTGGCTGAGAGCATATCTATGCTCAAACCCACAGCTGGTTTCCAATGCCATTTAGCAAACATTCTGATGTTTTCACCAATAAGGCACGGGGTTATCAATCTGACCCCAGCTCTGCCAGCCAGGAAAGAGTCCGCTGGACATGCGTGGGCTGCCAAACTGATCAAATTCCACCTCCAGTACCTTTACACCCCCGTTTTTGTGCTCTAACCCCTTCCTCTCTTCGACAGAAGTATGGGGCATGTGAATGTTCAAGTCCTCTCCGTTACAGCCAACATGCTTGAGAACGTAGTTCTTGCCGTCGTTATTGTCCCAGAAGATCTGACCCTGGGATTTGAAGCAGATGCAGAACTCGACACGATTCTGTGGTGGGATGTTGCTGGGCAGCTCAAGGACGAATGCAAAGGTGTCAGAATCCTGGCAGCTGTAGACGTTGTTCATGAAGGTGCACTCAACGTCAGTGAAGCTGGCCCACGAGTCGAAGGTGGCCCGCAGCTGCACCGACTTCTCAAACCCCATGTTCCGCACCTTGATGGTGCCGGTCAATGAGCGCTCCTGCAGCGAGCAGTTCTCCAAACAAACAGAGTTCTGAATCAGGCGATTTCGGAAATCCAAGTAGTCGGCTGATGGCTGTTTAAAGTCCAGTACCAGGCTTCGCATCGAGTTGATCTTAAGCTCCATTGTGGCTGTTTCCAGGTCCGTCATGTCAAACTGCAGATACTCGCCGATTCCCCCACAGCGCTTGTTCTGATATGGCTCATCGTCAAACTTGGAGAAGACATGGATGGCGGTTAGTGACATGCCCTTGGTGTCTGCGAACACCACCTTCTTCTTGTCGGCCTTGCTGTTGTTCCAGCCCACGCAGCCGCCGTCATCCACGGCTTTCTGCAGGTTGCTGAGACATGGTCGCAGTGGTTTGTAGCGCTTCTGGTTTTGGCTGTGGGCGTTGGACTGGTTGACCCGATTCTTGGTCCTCTGAATCTCCTCGTAGGAGCTGAGGAAACCTCGGAGAGGAGGCGGAGAGTGGCTGATGTAGAATCTCATAGCCACGTCCATCGGCATTACTGGACCAGGCATTGCAGATGGACTGAAAGACCTGAGCACACTAATGGAGGAAGAGGGGAAGATAAGAAGGGAGGGAGTGTGAGAGGGAGGTAGGGAGAGAGTTGGTATGTTGAGAGAGGTGGGAAGAGATAAGGGGAGGGATTAGAACAGTGGCTTTACCTTTCTGACTTCAAAAAAAAGTTCTGCTTTGATGTAACATGTCACTTCTGCAAACATCAAAATTACAAAATGTTGTCATTTCTGTTCCTGTGAAAAGTCCCCATTTCACAAATAATGCTTCTTTATAATATGCAGATAGAATCTAAACTAGACTTGGGGTGTAAATCATGCATACAAAAAACTTTTATGTTCAATATTCTCTATGTTCCAGCATGATGTGTGTCACTTTTACAAAACCAAACATTTTTCTGATCCTTACCTTGCAGCACTCATGGAATAAAGAAATCAGCAGCTCCAAGGAGAAAGACTCTTTTTAAAAGTTTTCCGTTCCTTTAACTTGTAGCGGCGTTTTCTAAAATATCATGCTTGTCTTCACTCCACCTTTTCTTCCGCCTCACTCTTGCTCTTGCTGCCTCACAGTGCAGAGGGTTGCTCAGCACTCAGGGATTTCAACTGCCACAGAGAGGCAATTTGCATAAGCTATCATATGGTTCTCCAAACAGCCAATGGAAGGGCTGTGGGATTTCTCGCCAACCAATCAGCACAAACTTGGGCTGGCTGCTGGCCAGCTGATAGGGGAGTGTTGCCTGCATGGGCCTCATGGTTAGGATTCCTCTGTCTGTTGCCTCAGCTGCTATTGATGAAACATGATGGACCCCTGCTGGTGTTGGAGATGACCTTCACTGCAGAGTGCTGCATAAACCCTCTGGCTCCTCATGACTGGGATTCTCCATTTCACAGCGTGGTTATTTCTGTCCCAGTGACTTTGTAGAAAGCAAAAGTGTGATTCATGAAAAAGATGATTGTCCTAGGTCCTGAAACAAGTCAGTCTTTTCTTATATGATGGAATATTTAGATACTTTTCAGTAGATTTTTTTATGTTATACCCCAAAAATACAGATAGAAAATCAGTTTACTTCTAATATATATTTCGGAAGGTTATGCTTTGTAAGCCAGGGACTGACGTTTCTTTCCACAGAGTAACAAAAAACAAAATTTTACTTTGTAAATGGCATTTATTATAATCACACTCTGTTGGGTAAGCACATTTAAAGACCAACAAAAAAAACATTTATTGAAAAAATAAAAGTCAACAGTGAGATAGCTTTAAGGGAAGAAACGTATTTGAAATTGTGAAAAATGCACCACATTGACATTGCTACATTGGGATTTCTCGAATTGGTTCTGCAGTGTTACATAATGAGTGTCACGATGTTGATCTGATGTGATGTATCTGATGGGTTTTAAACACATTAGGTACAAATGGTATAATGAATAGTGTCAGTGTGAACCAAAACCCAGTCTTGGAGTCAAAGCAGATCAGACTAAAAATGTGATATGAGAAAGCACTACTCCTAATTAATGGTGTCAAAAGTCTTTGATACTCTAATTAAAACACATGTTAGTTTTAAAGATGTTCATTAAAACATACTGCATTAATGCCCAAATATTAAAACATTTTATATTCAATAAGTAAAAGTTGAGGGTTTTGGATTTCCTCTTTTGGTCACAGTGGTTCTGACATCCATGCTTGTTAACAGGGATGCTATTTTTAAAGCAATGCTTAATTGATTTTTTAAGGGGTAGGTTAAACATTATCCTTAAAAACATCAAATGGGACAAAGTTTACTTTACTTTGGGAATGGTGGCCAGTCAGGAATGTTTTATCACAGCTGACAGAAATGGGTAAACAGAATTTAATTTCACCCTGTAAAATCTTTAGTTCTTTGATCATTTAGTAACCGGGCTGAGGGTTAAAAGCCCTGTTTGAGCCTCTGTGCTGTGCTGCTTCAAACCAAAACATAGAGGTTTGAACTGAGGGACAGACTCTGTTGTCATCTGTGCTGGTGCTAACAAGTCTAATAAGAAATGTCCACAGGTAGGTCAAACATCTGGTTGACCTGTTCCTGTCCTGGATTTCTTTCTTTCTTTCAATATGAACTCTATGATTACACGGTCTTGCCTTGGATTGGGGTTTTCATTGCACCAGAGCCAGATAGAGGTTACTGTCTGATCTCTGAAGGGTTTTCCACCCTGTGCAATGCCTCTGTGTGCCTCTGGATCATCAGGGAGACTTTAGACTCAAAGTACCAAACATGCCACTTTTGCATGATCATAAAGACAACAGACTTATCTGGCTGTCTATTGGTTACTAAAATCAACCTCAACGTTGCCTCAGGATTGCATCAGAAAACATGTTTCTTTATATAGCAGCATTTAAAACCAAGTAAATTCAACAGAAAAACAAAAAATGCTAGAAAAAAGCTAGACTAACAATGTTTCCAAACACTGATAAACGGTTTATAAGAATAAAAACAAATAAAAGTAACTAGTATCTAAACTGATAAAGCTCTGAATTTCATGCAGTGTTCATGTGATAATGCCAAAGTTAAAAGTTTGGGATATAAAACAAAGGATAAAATATATATATATATATACTAAGGCAACAGATGTTTGATTTGGTTACCTTAAAGCTTAAATCAAATTAAATTTGAAAGGGAGAAGATTACAATAACAATTACACTCTTAAAATGTTTATCAGAACAGTGTTGCTCAAGTACTATACAAAAAGGGAATTATCTAAAATCAAAAACGAAAAGCTGCTGATTGGGAATCTGCAATAAATGATAACACATTTATCAGTCCATTCCTGCCTTCAACTATCCAGTTCTGATTGATGCACCAATCACTTCATTAAAGGAGTAATTGTTTCACCATTATCCATTTATTTCAGCAGGGATCACAGAGGACATAAGTTGCAGCATGGGCAAAAGGCAAGTAAACAGCCAGTGTAGACTGCCATGTCATCAAGGCCATCATTGATATTGATAATACTAACAGATCTTAAATAAGCAGTGGTTATATTGTATACAGTATGAGCCAGTAAGCATAAGACAAACATGTTTTGTGATTTATTTTGGAGCTTTTCACATTTCATTTAATCTCTCTTTTTCTACCTTGCATTTAAAATGCAGTGACCTTTACTGGCTCACCAGTCTGCATGTGTACATATTGCAAAATCAGAAATACAACATGGTTAAATAAAGTGGGGGCAAAAAAACCATTAAAAGTAAAGATTAGTAATAAGATCAACATTTGTATATTTATTTATAGAAAATAAACATATTACGATCTAAAAATGTTGTGACACTTTTAAAGCAGTGGTTCATATATTCTAAGTCAAATCAGTGTACATTATTAAATTAAATCAGTGTAAATTACATTTACATTAAAAGTAAACCAACTGTTGGTTTTAAGTTTCTTTACTTAAATATTAATTGCCATGCTTTAAATATCAACTAATTTCAGAAGGAAATATTTTTCCACAACATACCATTTCTTTTTAATATTTTTTTATTCTAATATGTGTTTCACTTTCTGAAAGCAACAGTATAGATACTAGTTACTTTGCAGATTGACAACGTACGTTTACATAATAAGTATACGTGTGTGTGTGTATTTGCAAGAATATTTTAAATGCTGTATTCTTTTTGTAATATTTGCTGTTAACTTTGACTTAGCAGCTTTATTTTACACTTGACTAGAGTTTCAGATTTAGGCCTGTGTTCTGGGAATAATATTATCTGGAAATATCTGCAGGAAAGACCACTCCTGTGCAAACATGACAGTAAACTTTCTCCTTTTCAGTCCGTTTAGAAATGTCAGCATTATAACAGCGACCTGGCCGATTATGAAGGCAACAGGAAGGTTATGACACATTTTGTAACAGAGAGAGAGAGTAAGAGAGAGAGAGTAAGAGAGAGAGGGAGGGAGACCATGTGACACTCTTGGCCCTTGTGTGAGCCGGGCTGCCAGTTGGCACGGTTCTTGTTCACGTAGCAACCACTCGATGGCCTGCAGACAAAGGGGCTCAGCAGAGGCTATCATACACCGTGATTGGCTGACAGCCGTTGCGTGACTTAGATTTCTCTTAAGATGTTGACAGCACCAAAGTTATGTTTGACTCGTTTTCCCAACAGTACTTAGGTCCAGCAGATCAAAGTCGAATATCAAGCATACCTGTCTGATAGCCAGGATAAAAATAGTCTTGATTCCTTGCATATGTTATTTCATTTCATCTTGATTTACTCAGGTCAAGGAGAGCAATGGAGATCCAGTCAATGGTCCAGGTCAAACTCAGTTCAGTAATTTATAGAATCAACTAATGAAATTTAAAATGCTTTGCAGTCTTCTCAGTCCACAAGTTAACATGGATACAGAGGATTTATTTGAAAAAGACAAAACGGGCTAACAGCTTGTTATGTTTCATTAGACTTCCATATTTCATGAAGAAACCATAAATCCTGTGTGCCTTCAATTTTGAAACCTGATGTTTTTTAATTTCCTAAAAAAAAAATTAAGATAAGTTATCTTCTTGTGTCCCAATTGTTGTGCAAAGTATTATACAGTTGTGTATTCATTTGCATATAAAATAGTGTCATCGGCATACAATTGTTATCAACAATTATCGAAGTGCTGCCTTGGCAATTAAAATAAATGATAAGAACCTTAAATATAGATATTAATGAGTCAGCAGGGTGCGTTGGGCCTAAAGCCAGAATTTTTATTGTCACAAAAGGTGATTCTCTTTTTTACCTGGCCAGAAGTTGTGCTCCATGGCTGGTTGTAAAAGTTTTTAAAGTGTCACCTTTTCACTAATCAACTGCTTTGGGAATGGCATAAACATCCCTGCAGGCCTGTTAAGGACGGTTTTCAACTGGGCTTCAAGTGTTCTCCCTAAGTTTTTCATTGCTAATGCCAACTTCTCCGTAATTGTTGTACAGAGTTTGAGTTTTTTTTTTTTCTTCTCTCTACAGTACAGTTGATTGAACATTCAAGCAACAGAGATGACTGGAACTAAGTTTTATGTCATGTTGGTGTTGTACTGTGTTCATAATCCACTAAGCAAGGTGCTTTCTTGGCGTGGCTAACTTTAAAAGATGGACAAAGGACTACAATAATATATATAACCCTTAACATTTGCTCTCTTGAAGGCCTTTGTGTGAAGGCCACAGGCTGAGGGCACCTTTGCACATGTTCGTCTCCCAAGGAAAGCTACTCCATGAATTAAAATGTTTGAGGTCCCCCGAAACAGTTAAGCCTATTTTAGAGCATGCTATTAATAAATTAACCAGCATAGCAAACATTGATAAGATTATATGCCAACTTTTTTGCTAGCTGTAGGGCTCAAGAAGAATGTGTCCTGGCAGATCAGGTGAAACCAGAATATCTCTTCCCGAGACATTTTTACTTATTTAATATTACTATTCTCTGATAATTAATCAATCACAGACACGTTAAAACAAATTTTGAATGTCTGAACTCACTTCATGATTGCTTTGCACATGCACACAGCAGCAGCAAAGAAGCAGCATGCACTTAGAAGAGTTGTATTACTACTCTTCTAAGTGCATAAAAAATTGGAATTAATCCAAAACCTTTGGATTAATTCCACCAGAAACACACGCTGCTTGAATCAAGGACTTTCAGACATGAAACACCTCCCATTGTCTTAATGTTTGTGTGGTGAGACATTTGTGGGCGTTTATGCTATGATCCTGCATGCAGCCTACAAACAATAATTATTTACTCTGATATATTATGAGCTGAATTTTATGAGATGATTATCTGGCTCCTCAGATACAGTTGAAAGTTGACTCCGCAAAGAATCTGGGTTACAAGCTGACCTAATGTTACCCTTGACACACCCCCATGACACTGCACAACCCACTTCTATTCTTAAGGTGAGAACATTAGTACAGTGATAAGCCAACTGACGTGCACAAAGCTCTTGCTTCATTTGAAATGAATCCTGAATCTAACTTTAGAGGCCAAATCTAACTTTAGACTGCGTTCTTGACTGGGCATCCTTCACTGCGACTTTAGGTCACTGGAGTTAAAATTGTTCTGGTGTTAAAAAGGTGAGAAACATTATTAAAAAGTTTGAAAATCCCTTTTGTGGGTGTTTTCCCTGTTTTAATACATGCTGTTTTCTCTTTTGTCACCAGAATTGGCTTGTGGGTTGCAAATTCCACCTATTACTCAGGCACAAGAAATTACACTTTACTTCTTAGTGGAGCTGTAACAATCAAGTTTACATTTTTGGAATTTATTCAAACAACTTTTGTTTTCAGTTCTTGGGCTTCTGCTCCAAAAATGAAAGATTTTGCGCCATTTTCCCAATTTCGCTCTCAAAACCATGTTTTGTTAAAGCTCGTCAGAAATTGTTGGGCCAATCCCCCCAGAACTTTGTCAGGATAATTTATGGACTTATATTCTTCAAGAAATTTTGATATGTCAATCCTTTTCAATATACACAGCAAATACATTTTCATCAAAATAGGTAAAAACCATGTGAAACACGTCTTCACTGCAGGCTTTAAGCTACACCATATGTTTTCTTTATATACCTCAACAAAGCATTAGCATGTAGCAATAGCCATGATTATTTTGAAGAAAATCAAGAGCTTTGCTTCTTGTCATTAAAATAAGAAAAAAAAAACATGTCTCTGAAATAGTTCTCATGCTGCTGGGAGGTGAATGTGTTGACGTACACATGAGAAGTCAAGATGAACAGCAACAAAGGCTTGAGAGAATTTCTGGGGAAGTCAAACCTAATTTAGTCAAAAGAATCATCAAGGTGTAATCTGTCTCGCCCCATCAACCCACAAAAAGAGAAGCATTCCAAGCATCTAACAGGTTTAATCAACCAGAATGAACTGAAAACACCTGTGCAGGTATTCAAAACCGTTGATTGTTCAAGAGAAATGACATTCACCTGTTTGACGCCACTCTTCACACACAGCTTCTGTCTTGATTATGTAAATTCTAGATCAAGCTATCATCATAAGTTCATGTTGCCATTTCAAAAAAAATGTAATGCAACATGAAGAGAGGATCAGCATCACATGCAGCACAATACAGCATGATTGTCTGACACAGTGAGTCACCAGCTTTTAACTATGACAGGCTGAGTTAGAAGTTACAGGCTTTGAGAAATGTGATATTAGAAATGAGAGCTCTGCCAGAAGTTCTGTGAGACTCCAATTAAAGCCAAAAACTGCAGAGAGATTGCAATAAAGATGCATCACAGTGGGTATCTTAATTATGAAAATGGTTTGTGAAGAGGTGTTTTGCATGTTACTTCTATTTTCTCATGCTCTTTTGATTACATCATCTCATTGTGTCTTCTTCTTCTACAACGATTTAATAGCACCTGCCTTGAGAATTGGTGCCACTAACTGTTTATCTTGATGAGCCAAACTCAGGAGTTTATGATCTCAATCACTAGTTTCTAGTCTTCTTCAATACAGTGTGATGTTCATTAAGTAAATAATGGTCCTATTTAGAGTAAAACAAAGGACAAAGCAGGGAATTCACCAGGGCGAGGCTTCTGATTGATAGATAGCTACCACAACATTTTCCGGTTTGGTAGTGTTACTTATGGTTGCAATTAGCCCAGATGGCAACGGCTAACAACCAAGATGGCGTCTAACAAAATATAAAAGTTGCGGCTTCAAGAAAATAGTCCACAAACCAATGGGTGACGTCACGGTTGCCATACTTAAGTATTGCAGCAGGAAATAAGTCTCATGGCATTAAATGTTGTAAAACATCATGTAATCAGGTTTTGCTGAATCATCCAATCTCAACGTTCTTCTCTAGTGTCAGCATCAGGTGTGCAGCCTGGGACCCTGTGCATGGCTTGTATGATTATCAGAAACTTCAGATCACCTCCGACTCTTGAAAGGTCAGGTGACCTGCAGTGGAGAGTCAAACCAGCTCCTGGCCACGCCCTCTGTCTGGAGCAGGTACACATTCCAACGTCCAAGAGTTCAGTCGGGGAGAGTGTTTTTAAAATGCTTGTTTGTTTTTTTGTGTTACTGCAGTCAATAAAGATAAAAGTCAAAATTGTCTCTATCAGTCACGTAGTTTCATCAGGGTTAAGGCGTTTATCCCTCTTTAACCCTGCATACTGGCACACCCGAGCATTGTGGGGAAATGAGGTCAGCCCTACCCACACATGCATATTGAAACAGCACTCTGACTGTGCATGCAGTATTATCTAACATCAATTTATATACAGGCTCACAGTATGTTGAAACCTTTTATTATCCTTATCTGAGCTGTATTAACAAACACACACACACACCCACACCCACACAGTGTGTCACCTCAGGCTCTACTGGTCTTGAAATAATCAGGCGGGCGTGGCCAGACTGTTATCTGACTAATGTTTGACTGATGCTGTAGCTTGTGTAAATATCCTGACAGCAGTGTGAGAGACACTGCATGAAACTGTCCTGCAGTCGCTTTAGTCCAACACAGGAGGGCAACACAAGGTCAACAGACTGTCTGGACCCACATCAAGTGGGAGTGTGAGGGCTGTCTTGTGATTGCATTGATTAGAAAGCTGGTTTATATTTAATCCTAACCATCTTGTTGAGTAGGCCTATACACATTCTCTGAGACACAAAGAACATTTTTACTGAAGCGTACTATTTTGAAATCCAGGTACATTACTTTGTGACAAAATGATGGAACTGATGATCATTTCCACACTCCAAAACTGTGGAGAAATGAAAAATATAGAGTGTTTTTTTGGTTATATGCCTGACATAAGTTTGTGGTTAACACAAACTCAAGTAATTTTATCATTTTGTTCTACAATAAAAAATACGTTAATAAATACCCCTCTCGTGCAGACTGTATCTGCTGAGGAGACTGAGGTCTTTTGGAGTGCAGGGAGCACTCCTGAAGACCTTTTTCAACTCCGTGGTGGCATCAGCCATCTTTTATGCAGTGGTCTGCTGGAGCAGCAGCATCTCAGCAGCAGACAAGAAGAGACTCAACAAGCTTGTCAGGAAGGCCAGCAGTGTGCTGGGGTGTCCACTGGATACGGTGGAGGTGGTGGGAGACAGGAGGGTGATGGCCAAGCTGTCATCCCTGATGAACAACACCTCTCACCCCATGCAGGACACCCTGGCAGCTCTGTGCAGCTCCTTCACCACCGGCTGCTTCACCCCCGGTGTGTGAAGGAGAGGTACCGCAGGTCCTTCCTTCCTGCTGCTGTCAGGCTGCACAACCAACTCTGCTCCCAGCAGACCACATGACACATGACACTAATAACATGACAATAAAAACCTGTGCAATACATTACACATTACACTGTGCAATAATAGTTAAAAAAGTTAAAAATAGTTAAAATAGTTGTTGTTTTTTTCTCTGTCTGTAAATATAATATTTCAGTTATTGTTGTTTTTTCTACTGTTTTTTTTATTGCTTATTTATAATACTTGTTTTATTTTATTTTTATTTTTCATTTTTTATTTTTTATTTTTAGCTTGTCTTCTTCTACTATGTCTCTTGTGTGCACTTTACTCTACGCTGTTGTAAGTCTGCAAATTTCCCCGCTGCGGGACTAATAAAGGATTATCTTATCTTATCTTATCTTATCTTATAGAATGCTAGTACAGTATGCAAAATGTAACTGCATGCATGTTAGCATGCTACCAGAGAGTATGTTAACACCCTATATCTGCATGTTGACATTCAATAGTTGCAACATGTTTCATACTAAATAAAAAGCATTTCACAGGGAAATTAAGTGCAATTTCCTCCACTACATTCATTTATTTATTTTTTTAAAGCTGTAGTAACCGGTTATTCTGCAGCTCATAAAATGTGATGCATCGTTAGTGAGTTGGCTATTATATAAAGTGGTTAAACCAGTTACAGCATGGATTTACACATGAAGGCCTTGATCACTAAGGTATTGATTTTCTTTTGTCTCAAGTCTCTCTTGAAATAAAGGAATGTAAAATGATTTTCCATGTAAGGTGTATTTCTTTCTCATCACAATAAGCATGATTCCTACAGAGATACAGTACACACTAAAAACACATTGCATTCAAACTGTAAGGTACATGGTTTCATCCAAAACACAAAATGATGTAAGAAACTACATATTTCAGGCCAACGTTTGGACTAGAGGAAATTCTCTCTTTGTCCCAATATTTACGTTGAAATATTAATTCAGTAGTGTACAGTTGTATCTATTTAATTACAAGTTTTGTTTTGTCATGAGTTATCTCCAACTTTGTTTCGTTAAAGTCCACCTCATTAGGAAGCTTTTTGATGGAAGTCGGTTTGAATTCCCTGCTTTATAGCTTGAGAGCTACATTAATATATTTGCAGCCAGGACATATAAAGTAACTAACAACAGCACATTCACACACTCAAAAGTGTGGGACCCAAACTACATGTATATTAAACATACCAATATCAAGTCTTTTCTTTATGAACATGACATGGATTAT
The DNA here is from genome assembly GCF_027596085.1 of Anoplopoma fimbria. Taxonomy (NCBI): domain Eukaryota; kingdom Metazoa; phylum Chordata; class Actinopteri; order Perciformes; family Anoplopomatidae; genus Anoplopoma; species Anoplopoma fimbria. The sequence goes on along the minus strand of NC_072454.1, from coordinate 6,774,258 downwards.
ATGATTCCTCTTAAGTTCCTCTTGGAATGTTTTCCAGCACTGGACAGGCCACAGCTCAGACAGTGTAATGGTACAGTTGGACTGGGGGGGATGGGATTGGTAAATGAGTAGCCAGACATGTTCAACTCATTTATCGCACAGGTGGCGATGAGAATGAGGCCAGGAGTCCCCTGCCTCGTGTCTCAACCTTTGAGTTAAGAAAGCGTGTAAGAGGCAGCAGCTGTGTGAAATGCCTTCATTTCAGTTTTTGACCTGCCGCTATCAGATGTCACAGGTCTACAGGTCAAACCATTAGTCAGAGATTAGACAGGGTATCGAGGGGGGAACCCAGTCACGTTTTCAATATTTTAGATAGTAGATCAACAGTTAAAGTTTAAAATAAAATGAAACTTGTTTACTATGAATAAAATACATAAAGTGGTGCTCCTCCTAAAGCGTGATCTATTTTTTTCCCTTTCTTTGGGTTGCTGCTTTGATCTTGAGGAGTCATGTCAGCCATCTCTGATTGCAAGATATTTCAAATTGGTCTCTATTTCTGTCCCTCACTTGTCGTCCACATGAATAATTTGCAATTCAAGTCTTTATATTTCATACTCATTAGTGTATCTCCATTAGGTCTCCACTAGGCTTTCTTGTACTCACCAGCTCTCGTTATGAAGTGCTTTTACTGCACTGATCCAGTTGTGACCTCTGGTGGCAGATCTTAACTGGTCATGTGTCTGTTGCTGTGCAAACAATTGTAAATCTAACAAAAAGTTCAATAACATCACTTGAGAATCACTTGAAGCTTGTTAATAACACTCATATTGTTGGGCAAATGAGATATCCAACGACATCCAGAAACATGCACAGGTCAGGTATTATCTGTTGTGCTGGAATAAATCTTTTTACATGCAAATATTTTGTAATGAGTTAGAACATGCTTCATTAATTTGTTATAAATATCAGTTCTTCAATCTGGATTTATTTAAGTGGATATTGGCCGACATTTTACAATTATAAACATTTTCCAGCAGAGAGCAGCAGAGACACGCTGAACTCAGGATTCAAACTAATGCAACTGCTTGGAAATTGAAACCAGTCACAGAGGAGTCTGCAGTGTTCAGCCTGAACAGTCAAACAGGAAGCAGCAGCAGATGATTTTACTGATGAAAACATCTTGAAGAGAGAAAACAGATCTGCAATCTCTGTTTAGCTGAAAGAAAACTTGCAGATGTTTGTCCTCTGATACATAATTTATCAATTTTACATTTACATAATAGTCAGAGCTTTACATAATTTATCTTAAACTCTCTCTTCATTGAGTTGATAATACATATTGTAATCATCGCTGCGTATATGAACAAAGACAAATAAAAAAAAAACTCTTCTACTTAAGCTGCCCCAATCCTCAATTATAGACAGACCAGATCCCAGGACAGACTTATCATACTCCAAAATAAGATATTAGTCTTAGGAAGAATGCCATCCTCTACTTTGTACTAAGTTGGGAGTGGAAGGACCTCGTAAATTTGAAAACTTTTACCTTCTGAGAGATGTGTGCGATTGTTTCTGATGCTGTTTGCATGTGCTGTGCTCTGTTGTGTCTTATTTTCACATGACTTCTGCTGTACTCTGGTCTCTCTTGCAAGGATCTTAATATCAATGACATTACCTGATTAAATACAACATTATAATAATAATAATACACTTGGTCATTTTGTCTGCAAGTTTCTCAGTGTCTTAAATTCAGATGTACAAATATTAGACCATAAGTCATTATTTCTCTTAAATGTAAAACTTGCAGTACCTTCAACATTGAGTTATCTCTACCAAAGTGGTTTCATGTGTTTGTAGATGTAGTTCATGTGTTTATTTTACAGATTGTGATCAGGATTTTGATTAGCTTGTGGTTATTGGTTCAAATCCAGTGCGCAATTTGAAATACACAGTCCAACCAGGAAACAAGTATTTTTAACTGTTAGACTATAACGTTTTGTCTTTAAGTTTCTCCAAACATGAGAGAGAAATATGTTTCCCACAAAGGCTTAGGGCCTTTTTGTTGCAGCTCAGCAGAACCTTGGATTTGTTTGACAGTGTGCATGGTGGTGAGTGTCCACAATGACCATAGGGGGAGAGGAAAAATGAAGATGGTAGAGAAAAGCTGAGGAATAAAAGCTGAGCTGAGCCGAGGCAGAGTGCTGCCAGACCCTCGCTGTGCCTGAGTCCTTACAGGCAGACAGCCAGCGTCCAACATGGGGGGTCTTAGTGTCCAAATCTATGGAGGATCTGACCCATGCTGCTCCCCGCTGTGTGTGTGTATGTGTGTGTGTGTGTCTGTGTGTGTTGCACGAGGACAATCAGGCAACCATGGAGATGTGAAGTGGTAGAGGTGACAATCATGTGGTTATTTGAGTCATGGATCTGAAAAGCCTGCAATAAAGGCAATTCACCCGATCACTTTCTTCCAGTTTTGCTCTTATGTGACCTTTGGATTTTTTATATCTAAAACACACAAGGTTAACGTTGGGGTGATCTTGCAGAAAGTCTCAACTTCAGCATTAATACACATCAGAAAAGCCAAATACAAAGCAAAACCTGTGACAAATTGAGTGTGGTGCTACACTTCAACGTGACTTATCCAACATGTGTGACAATTCATTGTGAGAACCTGAATACATGAGATGAGACACACACATCAGGAGTGCAGATGGCTTCATACGGGGTTCACTGGATTGTTTGATTAGTATGCAGATGATGTAAACTAAGGCTTCTGCAGCGCCCAGCTCTCAGCTCAATTGACCACGTAATGATGGAATATGTTCATATAGGGACGCGGCAATTAACCTACCTTTGGTGGCACTTTGCCATTGGCGGTGTAATTTGGGCAAACTTTTCATGGACGAAATCCCAAAGTAACCAAAAGCACTAGCAAGAGTCTGGCTAGGTTACTATTATTATTATTATTATTATTATATTCCTTTATTGATCCCCATGCAGCAGCTCAACTACACAGACACAGACAATAAATACACATACTATACAACTACACAGACAATAAATACACATACTATACAACTGACAATAAATACACATACTATACAATACACAGACAATAAATACACATACTATACAACTACACAGACAATAAATACACATACTATACAACTACACAGACACAGACAATAAATACACATACTATTACACAGACAATAAATACACATACTATACAACTACACAGACAATAAATACACATACTATACAACTACACAGACACAGCAGACAATAAATACACATACTATACAACTACACAGACAATAAATACACATACTATACAACTACACAGACAATAAATACACATACTATACAACTACACAGACAATAAATACACATACTATACAACAAAATAAAGATAGAACAGGAATAAAAATGTACAGTATATCCACATTATATATATTGCATATATACGCATTCTGAAAGCACAATGAATTGCTGACGAATATCTCAATCACTATGCATCTGCAGCCGCCTCCCACCCATCATACAAATAGCAACGCTAGTGGGCCTGCAGTGTCCATGAGCCAAAACAAATGCATTGCCAGGATAACAAAACACTGCAGCATGTCTAAATGACCTATATTATCTGAATTAAAAAAGAGGTGCTAACAAAGGAGAAAGTATTTAAAAAAACATTGGGATTTGTTGTTAAGATATATTGATTGCAGGAGTGTTAGAAAGTGATATGGCGCCCTCAAGTCTACCAATGAAGTAAGAGACCGCTTGTAATGCAATCACGACATGATGTTAGCACCGTTGCTCAAAAAGAGAAAAGGCAGCAAGATACTGCGCTCAGACGTCAGATGTGAAAAATTGCTGCTGAAACTTGCCTATGCATGTGTGATTGTGTTTAACTCACATTTAAAAGTGATGTATGATAGAGATTTTCACTGGTATTTTCTTTTGAGGAACTGAAATAGGATTACTTGTAATATAGCTACATGAGGCCGTCATGACTGCAATGTAAAAAATGTGGAACCAGGTTAATGGAGCAATCCAGCAGATTTGGTGCATAATTTGGATTTGGATCGGCAGACTGCCTGCATACTTTAATATTATGGACACTGCAAGCCCACTAGCGTTGCTGTTTGTAAAATGTGAATGGAATATTGCAATATCACTCAAAATGTCGTTGTTTGGAACGGTTTAATTAATGGATAAATGGATGCAGAATTCGAAGAAGTGAATGATCACCAGGTCTAATTAAGAGACCAAAGAGTTCTTCCAGTTCACATTGAAGTTCTTTAGTTTTTGTGGGCTAGTGCGTGTGTGTGTGTGTGTGTGTGTGTGTGTGTGTGTGTGTTTGTGTGTCTCAACATTTACACTAACACACTCTTGCGCCCACAGGGTCATACAACCCTTTTTAACAAATTGCACTCGGCTATACATCCTGCCAAAGTGCCACAACACACAACACACACACACACACACACACACACACACACACACACACACACACACACACACACACACACACACACACACACACACACACACACACACACACACACACACACACACACACACTCGCCTTTCGAGCTGTTGTTATGGTAACAACTGAAAGGTGTCCAGGCTCTCCAAATTCCCAGTTCTTCCCTCTTTTTGTGTCCGGGGACTCGTTCTACTGCAAAGTTAGATGTTCTATTTTTAAAGCCCTTCTGTAGACAATGTTTTGAGTGTACATGTACACCTCAAATACCAAGTGGTACTTGCAAATGTAGAGCTGTTGAGTACATACATAATTTCATATATTTGATTTAAAACCATATACGACCAAAACATGGACAAATGTATGTTTAATACTGTTAATTGACTTTTTATAATTTAAATGAAAAAATCTACCAAAAACAAAGCCGTTATCTGATACCCCAAGGTTAAAGTCCAAAGCATCTAGGATTCGGTCAAAATATCGAATTGGTAAGGGAGTGTGACCTTTATCATCATGGGAAAAATAATTACTGCTTGCTTACGGGTGGGGAAAGACTGTGGTCATAGTTAAAAGAAAGTATCATTGACTGCTGCTTAGGGCTGAATTGGTACATGTACCTTTAAGGTATTGACTGAAATAACCCAATAGGCCTACCAGGTATTAAAACCTCCCCAGACAAAACATACCTGCAGTCAATCCTTTTCTGAACCAGATCTATGACTTTGTAAATGTTGAAAGAAACACACACAGTACTGACCTCCCACTCCACTGTGAAGGTGGGATATTTCTCTCAAAGTAACAGTAGTACAGTGCACAACAGAGCAGTTTACAGCAGCAAAATGCAGCTATAGATCAATGAAAGAGCCAAAATAAAAAAAATGCAGCTGCAGTGATCACAAGCTTGGAACAGCTTTTCATGTCTTTACTTTTCTCCTGTTTCTGCTGTATTTCCTCCAGTCGTACTACTGCAATACTGGGTCGCTGGGAATAAATCAATGAACTGGAAAATAACCAGCAAGATGAGGAAGGATAAATCAATGTTAGATATAGAGAGCGATATAGGTAGAAAGGGAAAAACATTAGGTCATTAGGTCACTCTGAATAACTGCTCCTCATTCATAACTTTGTTTCCCTGAAGGCTCATCAGACTGAACCCTGACAGAAAATAAAATAATAAAATAATAAAATAATAATACAGAATTTATGCTTTTTTTCCGGTAATTACTGATGGATCACTGGAATTCAATTTTAATTGTTAAATTATTGCAGTGATTTACACCGTTTTTATAAAAAGAATATCGCATAGAAATGTCCCCGTTGTGTGACTAATAAAGGATTATCTTATTTTATCGTATTTTATATAACCAGATTAGAGCTATTATTACCGAGCTGTAATAAGACAATATTACCCTCACCATTTTTGCCCTTGGAGAGTCCTACTATAAAAACTAAACCTTGCTATTACCAAGACGCTTTCATTGATGAATACAAAATGTACCGTGGTTAAAACCTCTATAAATTCCATGGTATTACAACATTGTTATCCTGTATTAACCAAAAAAGTCACCCCAATATATCTATATATAATAATGTGCATCTCTGAGGTGTTTGTGTGAGTGTTTAAAATGATGAGATAGAGCTCAAAAAACATGTTAATTTGAAGAATTTTGATTTTATTAAAGAAATCCAAAAACAATGTTAAAATTTATTTTTAAAAAATGTAAAAAAAAAATGCTGTTGGGGTTTAACTGCCACAAATCACATTGAATAGTAAGCAGATTGTTTGTACAGAACAGTTACACAAAATTTGTAGAAAATATTAGTTACACATCACAAAAATAAACACTAATCACTACTGTTATCATCATCAGTGATGATAATTGATTGATCGTTTACCAAAACACTATTTTTATTTGTTATTCAGAAAGTTCCACAATAACACAGTACATACAGCTCCACTACAAGCAAGTTTAAACGACATAACACATCCCAAAGCTAAATTAACACAAAACTGAAGTCAAATTTAATCAGAATGGTTCATTTTCCTCCATTCAAATATTGTTCATCTGTTCCCTGACCTATGGATTAATATCAGCAGATGTCTGTGCGACAACTAGGAGGGACATTAAGTGAATTGTGGCTTGTATTTAGTATAGATAGGTTTTGTATAATTCAGATTGCCAGGTCTTAATGACCATCCACTTTAAATTGCAAATTAAATGCCAGGTGGCCCCATTTGTCAAACGTCCATCATTTATAAGACGCTCATATTAACAAAGTGTGTGAATTGACCGTAAAACTAAATTAAAAGTGGCTGAAATCAACTCTTTTACTTTATACTTAAAGTGTAAGATAAAATTAAAAATTATTTTTACAAATAAGCTGCCTGTTGTTTCCTGTATAATAAAAAAAAAAAACATCTTTCTATGGGTTGTTTTCAGATTGTGAACTCGCACCCTCATGAGCTTTGCAAAAATGAGCTTCGCATTTCCATCATAATTTCCCATCAACCCTCAAAAAACTTGACAAAGAACGAGCAGACGGAGTGCCATCCCTCGTTGCAGTAACTCTGCATTGGCTCCATGTCGTTCACCAATCCTTCGTCGTCAAAGCCAGCCCAATCGTCCTTCTTGTTCTCCTCTTCTTCCTCCTCTTTCTTCTTCCTCCTCTCTTCCTTTGTTCCGTCTGAGCTCTTACTGGCCGGCGGTACTCTCTTCTTCCCTCCCTTCCTCTCCTCCTCTCCGCTGCGTTGGGCGAGCTTCATGTGGGCCTCGGCGGTGGCCTTCTTGCAGGTTTTGGCCTTCAGGACTTTCTCTCCTTCGCAGGCGTTCGTCCTCTTCTTCAGCTTCCCCACCAGCTGCTTCCAGTACTGGCTGGACTTCACTCCATAGGCCTGGCAAAGGTCTGGTTTACCGGCGTAACGACACCAATACCTAGAGAGTGAGAAGTGAAGCAAAAACACGGAGAAACATGATTTTTCATAACCACAAGGGTGAGCAGAGGTCAATAAAGAAGTGAGAAAGCCGAAGTGGAAAAACAACAACAAATTGGGAGACAAAAATGTTCACAACATTTAAAAGGATTGAATCTTCTCTTCCAATATATTGCCCTTTTTCTGTCAGTGCCTGACTTCTGAAGTTAATGAACATTTAAATTAATTCATTAAGAATGAAGAATTTGACGTTTCTTAATGAAAGAAAACAATCCACTTGCATCGAGATAAAATGGTTGCTTTCCTTTTAATTTAGCAGAAACACTATGTTGAAGAAGCTCCTGTATGGTAGGAGTCATGGATCTTTTTCATGACATTCAAAACATTCAAGGAAACAACGAAAACTTTATAAATAATTTGTATGACTATTTTGGAAATATTTTATTGTACACTATTTTATGGTACACTCTTTAAGTTGTAAGTTTAATGCGGTAAGTAAAAAAAACAAACACTTGTTTTAAGAGAAATAAAATTGATGCCAAGGAGTAATATATACGGAAAATAATTATTGTTACTACTTATTGTTCAGTCTTGGGTTTAAAGTTTGGGCATTACTGTAAACAAGCCACTTAACATTGTGTAGTTATATTGAGAAAAGGTTAGAATGATAATCAATGAATATATTTGCATTGTTTCTCCATGCTGAAATGTATGCAGAAAAAGTAAAAATAAAGTGTATCCAATCAAATTGAAATGGTGGTTGGATAGCATATGGACAAAAACTAAAAATAAACTACATAACCACCAGCTTTCCCTCTTCAGTTGTGTCACAGTCTCTCTGTCCCTCCTCTGCATAACCGTGTTTGCAACCTGAACCTAACCATGTCTAGGATGTGAGCCCTGGTCTCCGGTGTCAAAGTGCTGAAGTTGTTGACATTTGGGAGAATCACTGACAAAGACTGCCTTGCAGTACAATCCTTAAACATCACACACTGTGACTTTATGTTCCTGCTAGCGTCAAACCAGAACAGATTGTCCAACTCAGTCCGACACAGCTGTTCTGTGTAAATCATGAATATGTATCAAATGTTCCCCATTGTTTGGTCCAGAATTAAACGAATCAGCTCGGGAACGATTTGAATAATAAGCTCCAGTTAACTCCTGAATTATTCAAATGACTGAAAATGACTTTAATTCAAAATTACGCTTTAGTCAGTTTTAAAGGTGACATGAATTTAAAGGCACTCAAGGTGAATTATGGTAATGTGCTATCAGGTCTGTTGTCCATCGACGAGATGTTGACGTCTCAGGTGAGCTATAACTATTAATACTTCCCTCACCTCTGCTGGACTCCCAGTGTTTCAGTGCTGCAGTTCACCAGCAGGCTGACCAGGTCTTCACCAGACGTCTGCCAAGTGCAGCTATGGCCCTCCTTGGTGGTCAGCTCTCCAGAGCCAGGCACTGAGCGATTTCTAGCTCTCTTGGCTGGTTGGGGGGACGTTGGAGGCTGGCGGGGTTTGTCCGGTTTTGCCTCACCAGGCTGCTTCTTGGCTTCAATGACGACCGAGAGGCAGAGGAAGAAGAGAAGGAGGAAACTGCATGGCAGGACACTCATGGTGGCTGGAGACATTTGGACACAGAAAAAAAAAGATGAAAGGAGAAAATATGATAGTATTTCTATTTGCTTTTTTTAATTTGCTTTGAAAAGTCACAGTCAGGTAAAGAGACAGACTCTTTTCTCGGGAGTGGTAGAGACCAAAAACAGAGCCAAAAGTAAGGAAATATGGGGGTCATATTTATCAGGTAATACAAATACAAAGAAATGACAATTACACAAAACCCTGGTTTCCTACATTTCCCACAATGCAACTCCATTGAATCTTTTGTTAGGCCATTCGTGCCTGGTGAATGCCCATATACTCAAATCCCATCAGGTTTGGCTTTATATCTTTAGAAAGTTCCCCCCAGAGCCAACTGAACTAAACAGAAAGAACTAAACTGAACTAAACAGAAAGATAGGAATAAATCTTATTTTTCTCCTTCCATTTATCATACGCTTATCCAGGGCAATCCAGGGAAGCAGGCTTAGCAGGATGTTCCATACATCCCTCACCCCAGCACAGCTTTCAAGCTCTTCCTGGGGGAACCCTGAGGCAATCCCAGACCAGACGAAATATTTATAATCCCTTTAGGGTGTTTTGGGTCTACCCCAGGGCCTCTTGGCATCCTGATCAGATGCCTGAACCACTTCATTTGGCCCCTTTCAATGCAAAGGAGCAGTAGCTCTATTCCGAACTCCCTCCGAAAGCTGTGGTTATCCTCACCCTATCTCTATCAAGCTCATGACATGTGTGGGTCAGAATGTAGATCATAGACAGGTAAATCAAAAGCTTTGTCCTTATGGCTCAGACCCCTATTAACTACAGCGATCAGATACAATGATCGTTTTGAAGGCACAACAGAACCACATCATCTGCAAAGAGCAGAGATGTAATTCCCAGGTCCCCAAACCGGACATTCACCTCCCCCCTGTTGCGGAATCCTGTCCATGAAAATCAGAAGGATTGGTGACAGGCCAACAAACACTAGAAACATATGTGACTTTGTTCCAAGTATACAGACACAGCTCTCATTTTGGTTAAATAAGACCAGATTGTTTGTATCAACAAACCGGGTACCGCCTTCTTCAAGTCCACAAAACACATGTATACTGGATGGGCAAACTCCCACGACCCCTCCAACAGACTTGCAAAGGTAAAGAGCAGATACGTCACCCTGCAGCCCCCCTTTAAAAAGATGGGAACCACCAAACAGGACTGCCACTCCAAAGTCACTGTCCACGACCTCAACGCTACAAGGAAGAGATGTGTCAGCCAAGACAGCCCAACATTGTCCCAAAACTTTTCCCCATTGATGTAACTTACAGGATTCTTACCACACATTTAACAGAAGGCCAAAGGAAATGCCATGTGAGGATGACAGCTTTTAAAATCAGCAGTGTATTTCAACACTCCAAACAAGATCTTACATAAGAGCCAAAATCTCTATGTCTGAATGGATTCAGCATTGCTAATCTTTGAAAAGAGATTTTTTGATGCCTCGTCAGTATCCAAGAGGTCCAGAATGTCATAGAGTGACACAGCACGAGTTTTAAATGTTTAAAAAAAATAAACAATGAACACAGAGTGGGGGTGTGAGTCTCTGTCAGCGGCTTATTGAAAGTCAGCCAAGCGTCAGAAACACTCCCCCAAGATGTCCCAGACCGGACATGCAGCTATCAAACATCAAGCACGGAGGGAGGGAAGGTTGAGGAGAGGATTACAGCTGAACTCTTATTAATAATTCATTAACACATGTATTTCTCTTTTAGAAAAAACAGTCATTTCAAATATTACAAGTAAATGGAAAATACAGCCAAACATAGATAATGTTGTTGCTCAAAATAAGTATTTCAAACAGAAAAAACTCCTGTGAAATTAAAGTGATTTTAATAATAAACACAAAGCTAACACATACAAAACTATTTTAAAATTGATTTAAGCAAAGTTAATTATGGATGAATATAACATACTCTGCAGTGTCTTTTTGCATATCAGCCATCACTGATGCCCAATATCAGCTCATTATATTGACCTTTTAGGCGCTCTTGTTCAGAGGAACGCATTGATAAGAATTTGAATGTGAAAATTAAGTCAATAAATGTATTAAACTCATTAAAAGTCAGTCTAAATGAAAAAAATCCTCTGTTTCTTAGTTCTCCCTGCAGTCGAGAGCTCAAGTTAGGTGTTGTGTGTTTAATTAACTGCATTTGCAATGAGCATAATTCGCAATTAGAGTGTGGATTAATGAGCATTCATGTCCTGAGGACCACTGTGCCCCTGGGTCGGTGTATAAACAATGAACATGTTGTACGTTAATGATGTTATACAAAACAGATTGTGCTGTGCCATAATTATTCCCATTAATAACGTTTGCGTTTGTGTTGTAATGAGGTGGAAAATTAAATCAATAGTACATTATGATCCAGAGCTCTGTGGTGTTATAGCCAAAGCGCTCTGCCAACAAATGCCAACCAGGCACTTTAGTACAATTATTTTATTTATTAAACAAATAGATAAACTGATCCTAAAGCTTTCCTGCTCATTGTCTTATTGCAAAAACGTCAATGACATGTTTGTCTTCTGTAAAGGCTGCAGTTAAATATACCAAGGATGTTACTTCTATTAGCGCTGGAGTTCCTGGGCTCAGTGCATTGCATTTTATATTCCAATGCCAACAGGAATCCTCAACTCTGTCGGAAATTTGTGCATTGTGTAACAGAGTGTGTACACCATAGAAATCGAGTGAGAGTAGAACCGACATTGAACTGGTTGCCTTGGTCATTTGACCGGTTCACAAGAACGTGGTGAATGTTTTTTGTTGTTATGGTGACACAAGTTGGTGGGAGCACAAAGAGTTTTGGAAAGGTTTGTTCCACCGCCGTCAGCAGAGGCAGTCACAGAGCCAAATCAACTTTTGTTAAGGACAATTCATACTTTCTCATAAAAGCTTTATATAGAAGTTTGTACAAATGTTTGTCCACAAAGGTTGCAATGGTAAAGGTACACATATAAGTGGCCAGCCTGCGATTTTGATTTAAATCGGAGTTCCCTATCTACTCTTATTCTATTTTTATGGACTATACTGACATTACTACATTACCGCAGCAGCCTCCGTGTTCCCAGTTTCTATATGGATTTATATGAAATGGAGTATTTTTTTTCGAAACGGATAACTGAATGATGTGTCTGAAACACCTCCTGTTTAGACACAATATAAAAAATAATACAGTTGTACGTTTCATGATTATTTAGGATTATTTATTAAACTGAGACGATATAATTCTGCTTTTATCAAGGCCAACTGCCGTCAAACAACCTTATGCAATCAAATTTTTAAAATATCTGTAATTATTTTACTTATAAAACTATTTTCTCATGAATACTTTTAAAAGACATTTAGTGAGCATGGTTTCTACTTTATTTCCATGCAGCACACAATAAGACATAATTGCTGCTTATACTGAATAATATCACTGATTTTTTTTATTGACTTTGAAAGGTGATAAGTGGTAATGGTTTAAAGATGAATCCACATTCTGGCCTGTGTGGTTACAAAACATAACACTCAGAGGTAAACCATTAGCATCTACCTTGTGCTTTGTCCTTCCATAGAGGATCATTGTGCATCTTACTCAAAGAGGAATCAATGTCATTCAACATTTGATTTTTTTGTGTTTTTCATCATTTCTAAAATGTAATTTTGTGTCTGACCCTGAATTGATCTGATGTTCAACTAGAATGGTGTACTCAGTAGGCCGACGGCCACTTTCATAGTATGTAATTAAATCAATACAACACACAATTGGCTGACCTCTCTGTCTAGACACCAGTTGGCTGTAATGCGTTGTAGAACTCAAACTCAAAACAGGCAGCGATGTATGTAAGCCATAAACTCAAAGTCTTTGTATAAGAAATTTAACACAATCTTGCCAAATACAAAAATAAACTCACCAAGCTGTCTGTCGGTGTAGAAGCAGGTGAGAGACGGTGATCTACTCAGCATTGAGTGTACTGATAGCTATGTTAGCGGTTAGCCAAAAACATTGACTTTGGCTAAATAAATATGAAACAAATAAATGTTTTGCTTGCCTGAAAATAATTATTTTGGGACAATATCTATCAGAGGAAAAACAGCAAGTTGCTTCTTTAAAAAGAAGAAATAAGACCACTTCTAATTCCAGCAGCTGTGGTTATGTGTTACTTCAATAAAATATTGAACGTTTCATATAATAGTTTGAAACCTTTTTTTTCTGAAATTGGTTATGGGATGATCATTTTTTTTCAGATCTTCTTTAAACATAATAATAGTTTCTTTTCAGAAGTTCATGTTCATCTTGAAAAAAGTATAAAAGAATAAAAAAAATGATAATAAAATCTTTTGCAGTATGAAACAGCTTTTCACTGCAGCATTTTAAGGGATTTTCTATGAGATGAAAAACAAAGACACAGCACCAAAACAAAAGTAACCCCCCCTTCCATGCACCTCCCCTTCGACCCACCAAATGCACAACCTCATCAATAAGTCATGATAAAAAGAATCAAATCTTTCTTCTTTGTCTCTCGCTCTCTAATATTTGGTTTGACAGCTTTAGGAAGAAGCAGAAGTGCGGAATAGTTTAGTGTTCAGGGTTGGTTGTTTAGTGTGAGCAGAGGCCCGGTGTTCTTACCATGTGAAGCTCCACGGCTCAGAGTCGCTGTGGGAATGTGGGGACCACAAACACTTGGATAAAAGAGGGGAGAAGACGAGGATAAAGGAGGAGAGGGTGGAGAAAGGAGGGGGGTTCGAGGAATGAGGAGGACTATACGAAGAACTGCCCACCCAAAAACCAAGGACACCTCCCACATTCACCCCTCCTGACAAAACTCTGTGTGTGTGTGTGTGTGTGTGTGTGTGTGTGTGTGTGTGTGTGTGTGTGTGTGTGTGTGTGTGTGTGTGTGTGTGTGTGTGTGTGTGTGTGTGTGTGTGTGTATATGTTTGAAAAGAGGACAATGAACACACTTGCCAAGGTTTGGCACCCTGCGGGACACTGATGACATCTCGGGGGTTTGGATGCTTCAGTGTCATTCATCTCGTAAACAAAACCCTTTTTTTATAAGATACTGAAAAAATGCTTCAGTTGCAGCATTTTGATTTTGTTTGATCTTGTTGAAATAAATATGATAAAAGAGAGAGGATTTAGATCTTAACTTGAAGGCTCAATGCGTGTATTTAATTTGAACATGAACAGTACATACATTTCAAATACACAATGTTGATCCAATGTATTGTTTTCTTTGTGGCAGTTTGCAGCATCTGGTTATCAGTGGTTGATTCAATAGGCAGGGGTTTGATGACAGCCCTAGAAAAACAATTGTAAGCAGGCGTTCAGACCCCAAATAGTAAGATAAATGAACATTAGAGAGAAGAAATGTTCTTTTATGAGCTGTGTGTTTAATAAAAAAAGAAATGCATGACACTAGGGTTTGTCTGTTGCAGAGATTGGAGTGGGTTATCCCAGATTTTCAGTGATAAAACTATTATTATCATTTTATAATATTCACGATTCGTTCAGAAAACTACAAGCAGCAATGTTATCGGAAATTATTGAATACTATCTGCTCATCAAAGTCAGAGCATTTTATAGGGTATAAGAAATTCATGATTCTATAAAATACTCAGGTTTTGAAAGCCAGCAGGAAGCACTCTGGTGTAAAGAAGAACTGGGACAAAACAAACATAAAAAATGTAAATCCACAACAACCACATCAGCAGCTCAATGTGACTCCAAGTCAGAGTGAAAAGGAGGAAGACTCAGCATGAGAGTACAACATCAATGATGCCAAAATGAAAACTTTATAACAAAATATCACAACATTTTGTGAATTGAGCCTCAAAATTTAAAATGATTATGCTGCAAATTGGTGAAGCACAAGGAGTGAGTTAATCCGAGTCTGCATCCCTCAGGGTGCTTTAAAGAAAATTCTCGAGCTGACATAAAGCAATGCTAAAATAACTTTCACACTTTCCAAACTTTGCGGTTCCTGAACTATTTTGCTTCTGAATTCACTGATCTTAAGCCCTCATACATCATTTTGCAGAAATTAAATACACTTGCACCACCCAAACAGAAAAAAACTTTAATTATTAAATTTATTGGTCCCTTTGGTTTTTACTATAGTCTGAAGCCTCACGGAAGGAGACAAACAAGGTTGTTTGTTATGCCGTCTATGTCATAAATTGGGCAGAAAATACAAATAAGCTGCTGATTATATGCAAGACTCTTTCGACATAATTAAATAGCTAAAAAATGTAAATACATTTTCCCAAGTGTGGATTTGAGTGGTTGAACCCAATGCATGATGATATGCTGTAAGTCTGTTGTTTTTCAGGTTAACAGCAGCAAGTATTGATTTCATTTATCTCTTTGTTTGTTTTACGCTCAGTCTAATTTATGCCTGCAAAAGAAAAAATGACAATTTCCCCATAGTTATGCATTCATATCTTCATTGTGCCCGTGGTAACTTGATTGAAGCCTCTGTACACAAAGCTTGCAGCTCCAAACTACACGTTAAAAGTGAGATGGTTGAGAGGGCTATGGTAAATATGTTGAAGCACTACAGAATCTCAGAGAAACCAAAACTGATTGTTCCTCCTGAATGTTCCTCCTGAATGAGAATGTGAATGTGAATGTGACGTGAGCTCCTGCAGAGCTATTGACCTTTACAGCACAAATCCACAGCTCATTTTAGAATGAGATATGAACAAATACAGTATAAACAAAAAACTAGTGAGCTTCTAAATCGCATGGATCAACATAAAAATAATCCATAATGCATGACCTGTCGCATGAAGGAACATCAAAACTCAGAGTCACTTTTTCTATTGGTCTCTTTCTATAGCTCCCTCCGTCACTGCTTTTATTACAATAAGTATCTCGGCCCTCTTCGAGATGAATGAGGAGAATCTTCTCTCTCCTCCAGGACAAAGACTCCTGCAGGAATCTGGGTCACAGCTTAACCCCCCGTCGACACTGTGTCTTCGCCGCCCGGCTCCTTCTCATTCAGCTCAGGGTTTGCTGGAGTTTCGAAGACGGCTCTTTGCCGGCGCACGCTGCCAAAAATCTGCTTGGCGAACGAAGGATGTTCTAAAAAAACATGCGACAACGAAAAAACATGTTGTTCCGCCCAGTCTGGGCCAATCAGGAACAAATATGTCATCTTGTTTTCAGCTGCCAGTACACTTTGCTCTCGAGCCGAACAGTGTTAATGGGGAAAGGCAGAATGTAGCATTGAGAAGTATGATTTTCTCATGTTTTGTCAAAGGCAGATCAGTGGTCTGTATGAACCATAGAGGGGAGAATAAATAATGTGTGGAACTGAGATGGTTTTCATGTTTTTTTTCGTAGTATTAGTTTTTACACCAGAGAGAGAGAAATTTGACATTTCATATTTACATTTCACTTCTGCGGTTATTTTAACTGAAACGACGATCTGTTCCTATACCTATCTAAGTGATTTTGTTGCCTCACCCTAGCTAAGTTTCCTTTGAAGACGGAAGTTCATTTTGAAAAGGCCGTATGCATGTAACGAGCTGAAATTTACAAGTTATGCAGGCTTTTAGTAGGAAAACACTGGAAAATGAGGAGTAACTTTTTGTAGGATATCATATGAACAGTTGATAAGGATACATTGGCTGATATATATATAGATATCCTACAAAAAGTCACCCTGTGAAGTGGTTCTGGCTAACATGTTAGTAAACTTCATCCAGCAGACACAGAAAATGATCACCCCAGTCCAGTGTTGTTCATGTCCACCTGATGAATTAAGTCCAACATACTCTTAAATTTTAGCTCTGATTTGGTCTCCATCCCCTCCACCAACGACCTGGCCTTTTGGCTGCTTGATCTTTCATTTCAATCCTGGAACAAACCCCATAGTTATCTTAAAATAAATTCTGGACTAGTCCTTTTCCCTTATTAAGAACCACGACTCAACCCTACCTTAAATCAAACACATGGACTCTGAACTGGCTTGCATACCAGACATAAGCATAGCATACATTGTTGATCAAATGGAAGATTGAATTATAAATAGGAATACAAGACAGAAACCTCTGGACTGGTCTGTGTGTGTGTGTGTGTGTGTGTGTGTGTGTGTGTGTGTGTGTGTGTGTGTGTGTGTGTGTGTGTGTGTGTGTGTGTGTGTGTGTGTGTGTGTGTGTGTGTATGCAAGAGAGAGAGACACTTTTTGTGCAATAGGTAGTGTTTGTATGAGAAGAACATGTCCCAATTCATTGGAGAACAGATCTGCAGCTGTGACTCTGATGCCTCCTGTTGGTGGTGTCTAGAAACAAACCCAATCAAGAGAGCTGATTAGAAAAATAAACACTTATTCTGTTCGAGTAAACGGCCTAATGTGCAAAACCTAAATGGCATGAAAATCGTTTATTTTTGGAGAGCTTCTAGACATTTGTTCTTGCTAAAAGCATGTGCATCGCCATGTTTTCATACATCAAGTACAATTCCAGTCATTACATTCTGTTTTCCCTGTATGATAATTCAACCTCCGCCTCAGACATCGATGTTATGGTCATATTCTTATGCACACAAGTTTTATACATGCTGCAGGGTCTGTTCCTGTTTCCCGGAGGCTCCATTTCATTGCATGTTTCCCCCGACCTGCTAACAATGTCTTCTCCTTTTTACAAGTCTGTTTCATTTCCCCCACAAGTCTGAAAACCTGACAGAGCGTCTGCAAGGTCACTATCTTGTCTCCGACTGTCTACACAAGTGTGTGTGTGTGTGTGTTTTTCTGTGAGCAAGATGAGCTGGTAATTACTTGGAGCCCTTGACAGCAAACAGAGTTCTCCACTTTCTGGTTTTCAACAGACTTTGAGAGGTGGCCGCAATCAGCGTCTCCATCTCCACCATCACCTCCTCTGCCGTGATTACTGCTTTGATTATGACACCAAACCACTACGTTGACGTGTGTGTGTGTGTGTGTGTGTGTGTGTGTGTGTGTGTGTGTGTGTGTGTGTGTGTGTGTGTGTGTGTGTGTGTGTGTGTGTGTGTGTGTGTGTGTGTGTGTGTGTGTGTGTGTGTATGAGACATAAGGGCAATAGAAAGGAGGTGAAATGGAAAGAGAATGGGATGGGACTTTAAAGGAGCTGCCTGTCTTTCAAAAAAAACATGTAAAGCTGAGAGAACTGTTCTCTGTTGGCATGTTTAAACTGCTAATGATGTGAAGGATCTTACATGTCTTGCCTTTGAGATGTTCAAATTCATGACATACATTATTTGTCTATTATTTGCACATAAATAATGCACCTTCAGGACCAATGAGACCCTCCAGCTGCAGGATAATATCACATACATGCTATGCTTTTCTCCAGTCTAGCAATCCAAGTTCACTGTGCAGCCTGGTAGCAACAAGTACCGTATTCACTCTCCTTTTAGCTCTGATTTGGTCTCTACCAACTCCTTTTGAAAAATATGTCACTCTTTAGCTGCTATGATACCATTCACCAGCTAGTTAACTGTGTCTGACTGCTGTTTGATGATTAGCCGGTAGTTGGTATTTAAAACTTTTACACTGAAAACTGCTGTCTGCTCCTGGAAAGAGGATTGATCTGAAACTTGAACATACAAAATCTGCTTTAAACCAAAACTATAAGCTAAAAGAGGCTAAAAAGCTAAAGGCTTTAACCCTGATAAGATGAAAAATAGCTCCATTCCTTCTCACTAGGTGTCTAAAACTCCACAGGGTACCTTTAAGTCATTGTTTTATTAGTAATACAAATATGATCAGTTGAGCTTTACATATTTATTTTTTTACGTTTTGTGTGTTTTGTATGCAAATGTAAAATGCATAAAAAGTGATAGATACAAGCTCACTTACTCACAAAAAAAGGCACATAATGAAAAATAAAAATGGCCTAGAGATTAATAAGTGAAGCACTGGATGAACGTATTGAACAGTCCTCCATAACACCATAATGGGTGTTTCTATGACAACTGTCTGACACCCCCATCACTGCCTAACCAATCTCCCATGAATCGGTTCCCTCTGTATGTTATTTAAATGTTGAATCCAGGGTGAAGGTATGCCGCTGTGTGATTACAGAGAGAATGGGGACAACACACATGCAGCCAGATATTCTCAAATGTATTCTCAAATGTTTCTCAAGCGCTTTCACTCATTTATTTCACAGATCCAATTAATTTTCAAATAAAAATTGAAATCGCCTTTGTATGCGTACTCACAACATCTGTTCAGGAACCACAGTTTCACAAAGTGTTGTGTGGGAGTGAGATTACATTTTTACATTACATTACAGTCATTTAGCAGACGCTTTTATCCAAAGCGACTTCCAAGAGATCAACATAAATACATGACCATGGATGTCCATGCACATTCAAACAGGTGTTCTCATTGATGCTCGGGTTGGAGGAGCTGTGTTCCCTGTGTTAGTAGGACACGGTGGAAGCAGAAAAAATAACAAGTGTTATAATGATCTTCTTTAACAAAAAAATGTGAGCAAAAATCCACTGATGCCTGAAAATGAAATATCAGTTAGGTTTGCTCAAAGCAACGACTGATCTTGTGTTATCTATGGCTTTTTAGCTGACCCTTTAAAAAACGAATTTAAACTAACACTGAAAAGGCAGTGACATGTTTTAAATGCTGAAGCTTTTGTGTGTGAAAATCAAAATATTCAACCAGCCGATTTGGTCCACCATTGATTGCCTCAATGATGGAAACAATTGTCACACACCACAGTCACACACTTTATAAACCCTAAAATCCAACTCCTTAAATGCATATTCTCATAATTTATTTTTCCCCAAAGCAAAAGTCTGCATAGGTCGAAAAAAATCTGCTTAGCATTCAGTTAGTTGTATTCTTCTGTGGCACATGAGGTAGAGCGCTTGACCCGCAACCACAAGGTTGGTGGTTCGAACCCCTCTACAGGCAACATGTCGAGGTGTCCTTGAGCGAGACACCTAACCCCAAAATTGCTCCCCGGGAGCTTCTTTGCAGCCCACTGCTCCTCCGGGATGGGTCAAATGCAGAGAACCGAATTTCCCCATTGTGGGACTAATAAAGGCTTAATTATTATTATATACCTGTTGCTGTATGCGTTTGATGTTTTCACATCCTGTATAATGAAATGTCAAATTGCCTTGCCTTTCACACTCACACGACTGCTTGTGTGTCTCAACAAGTCCTCCAAATTACCAGACAAAATTGTTGTTGTTGTTTGTCCATGCTCACTAGAACGGCACATAATGTTTCTGATCTGACGCTCCAATCAGCCGGACAACGTCACTAGTCTCTGCTTTCTTCTGTTGTATAAATAGACAACACTCTGATTGAGGTTTGGTTAGGTTTAGGCACGAAAGAGTCTTTTTGAAGGCTTTCCCCCTCTTATTAGTTATGTTTGGCTACCTTCTGTCTACTCACCAGCTTTAAATTGTGCTTCACCAAAAACAGAATGAAATCCCTATGTGGGCGGAGAGGAGATATGGAGGATGCAGACAAATACCAGGTTTTAAATTCAGGGTGGTGACCTGATCATTTATTATCTGGATAGAGCCCGATGCACATTGCATTTTAACAGCAGTTGTTTAGAGGGATCTAAAAGTAAAGGAAAAGAAAAGCAGGGAGATGATGTTGTGCGTGGGAGTCGAGAGAGAAGGATGAGCTTGTTCTGGTTAATTATAACCCCTGATGTCACATGATGAAGGAGATAATTATAGAGTTGTGAAATATTAACATTGCAAACATTATACATGATTTCTAACAAGCTTCGAAATAGAAGCAGGGTACTTTTCTACCAGTTACCAGCCTGGCAGAGTGGTTTCACTCTCGAACTTCAAATGTAGCTGCACACTGGTGTTCTGGCAAGAGGATTACATGTGCAGAGTGATGCTCTTCTAGTGATGAAGCAGTGGCAGTTTCTTCTTTTGACAGTAGGGAGTGATGGAGCAGATATATGGAGAAATATATCCTCATTATTATCTGTGCACCAGCCAGAGACTTCAATGTTATAGTTTTCAGTATTTTTTATTGTGTCGTATTGTCAATTAGTCGAAAATCTTCCAATTTTCTTGACTCAAATTGTGAGCCAAGTCACTGGTTTCAATCCTGTTTATTCCAACTGAGGGACATGTTCCTTAGCCTTTATCCTTTCTAACATTTCAGTCATGAAAGAAAGGAATGGAGCAATTAAATGCAGAAAGGTGACAGAACTAAATAAGCTAAAAAATAATGGCCATGATGGTATTTAGGACCAAAAAAAGGCTTGGATTGGCAGCCACTCTGGATTTCAATGCGCTACAAGCATATTTAAATAAGTTTATTTTATTTGTATTACTATTTTTGGCAAATAATAGATGTTAAAGCTGGATGTGCTTCGCTTAGGAATCGCACATCAGCTCTCAAATGGAAGTGAGATTACAACATGATGCAATATGGACCTATCAGGTAAAGGACAAGATCAATACGGCCTTTTGGGGGAGGACACTCTGTACACACAGTGTGCGTGTGTGTGTGTTCAGTAATTGCCCAGTGTATAGGATGGGAGTGAGGTAATGAATATGGTTTGAGCCTCTGAAATCATCATCACATTTAGTTCTCTGTCCTGTTCTCAGATGGACAGGGAGACAATCTGAAGACACAGTGACCTTTGTGTCATATAGAAAGTATATTTCTCTTTGCAGAAATGAAGAGAAATAGGATATGATGAAGACAGGGAGAGGTGTGAAAAGGTTTCATGCAGGGAGAACGACAGAAAAGAGAACAGTCTTACATATCTATATCTAAAGCATAGAGAATGATGGTGTAAATTAAATCAGTATATTGAGTATATTGAGTGTCTTCCTAATATGTATCTTGATCATTTGTGTGATTAGATTTGGCCCTGTTTTTAAAGATTGGGCCAGGGTTGTCAAGTGAAGATATGTTTTTAATTTTCCGGATCCCTCCTGTGGGCATGAGGTGACTCTGGGTAGCAGAGCGGATATTAATGCAGCACAGTTATGAAAACATTACACTGTGTTGTGTTTACTATTTTGCATTTTTGTCTGTACATAACTGTAGTAGGGGGGAAAACATTTAACTCCTGAATTTGAGCAGAAACCAGGGCTATTTTGTTTAGTTTTTTATTAATTTGTTACATGCATGTTAGAAATATATGAATAAAAAATAAGCAAAACATTATGGTTGTCATTGTCCACTCATATTTTTTGACATGATTCCCAATTAGTATATGACTGTTTAAAAATAATTGTTAAATCTATGCAAGATAGGCATATTGTTTGTTTTCATGAACGGTGGAATGCCAGTCGCTCTGCCGCAAAGAATTGTGGGCATTATCTCCTTTTCTTTTGGTAAAGGATGGTCCAGTGCGTCCTATGCTCAAGGAGATAAGAAAGGAAGTATTAAAGCACCCTTCCCTAGCATTTAGAGAATTTGACCAGCTGTTATCATGGCTGCCACCTAGGAAAAAAAAGGAACGCAGCTCCAATTCCGCCCTGCTTATAATTGAATAGAATATATATTTATTGTCCACCAGGGTAGAAATCAGTCTGCTAAGGTCTAGTTATCTGGTTTGGCATTCTTACTTGGTCTGGGGAAAGTTTTTTAATCATAATAAATAAAATATTGCTCGTTTGAACACTGGACGCACTACCCATCCATCCACCACCTCGACCTCCACACTCTATGTTTTTTTGGAATTTACTGAACTATATAATATATTTAGCTCCGCTCAATTCTGAGCCACAACCTAATTATTCATCACTTGAAATGTTCATCTCTCTCAGTCGCATGCACCAACACAGATGTACTCTGAGTCTGAACAGCTGAGCCTGTAGGAGACACCTGTGGGGTTCAGGGTGCCGTCACCTTTGGGGGCCCTCGGTGTCTCTGCTCCGTTTCAACTCCACTACGGACTGAAGATTAAAGGAGCAAGCAGAGAGATAAAAAAAATGTGAACCATGTTTTTATTTTCTATCTTTTTTTATTTTATTATTTCATTATCAAGCATTTGTGGGAGGTTCTTATGACCGGACCATTAATCTCCATAGAGGCTTCATGTTAGTTATGTAGGAATTAGAAGCTCATTCTGTATGTGAACACACTGTAAGTTTCTCAAGTTATCATCAATTCCTAAATACAAAAAAAAAAATGCCTGGGTGGTTCAAGCAGAGAGACGTTTTGTCCTCATGAGAAAAGCAAATGAGAACAGATGAGATGTCGACACTTCCTCACTGTTTGGGTCACAGACTGCACTGCTTTATGTGCACAAATAAGAATTGCTTGAAGCATCCTTTCTTCTGACCTTATTAAAATCCAGTATGTAGAAAATAATTCATGAGGCTACCCTTCCTGACTGAAATGATCATAAAGCATTGTTATCACACCAAATCAGGAAATATTTCATGTTTTATGATAAATGGCCGATGCATGGGCAGACATATTTGTTTTGTGTGTCAAAAAAGTCAATCACATACAAATAAATGCAGAGTATGTTTTCTATAGTGACGTGACTTATGTTTAAACCCTGCAGAGGTCGAACTCCCTGTCAAACTTCTTATTGATTAATGCGGAGTGGTAGTGCTGTTTAAAAGGCTGTCTGCGACCACAAACAAAAGTTATTTTCTGTAGCCAACTTCTGTAATATATCATCCTTTCAAAAACATCATGTAAAAGTTTATGTCACCACAAATTATACAAATATGTTAATTCTATTAAAGTATTATTATCACTCTGCAGCTTTCTCTCTCATTCAAAATCCACACGTTTCCACTGAGGGCCATAAATATTCACATTTTTGCATATCTTTTGTAGTTGTATTGTTCTTTAAATGTGTTAAATATTAAAAATTGAAAGGACATGGTGGGATTGTCACATATGTTAACACTTTACAATACTGCAGGGGAAAAGTTGAGAGATCCTCCTCCCTCCTGTGATTTTTCTTTGCACCATCAAACGGAGCTGGGGTGTTCAATGATGTATTGCCTCTGAGAACAACAGCAGAAATGCAGCATAGTGTGTCTGCAGCAGGGGGCTTGTTGCTGGTGACTCAGAGGTTACCAGATCAGACTTTTTTTTTTTTTTTCAAACAGGTTTCTTTTTGGCTCCGATGTGCCTGACTTTATTTTTCCTGATATCACATAATGCTCTAGTATTTATCTGTATTCAACGCTTTGTTCTTCATCACTTAGAGTGTTTTTTAATAGATCTGTCTGAACTGTAATATTTTTCTTTTTCTGAACAAAATCTTTGGGAAAGCATTTTTAGCTCTGGGTGCAATTATCACCCAGATACAACAATTTCTGCTTTGTTGCAAATGGAAACTCTTCAAACTTGGCTGACGACTTCAGTAATTGTTCGTCCTCTTTTCCTCAGAGACCTGTATGAAGCATTTTTAAAGAATACTATGAAAATAAGTTGTCATATTTGTCAAAAATATGTCGTCCCTCAATAAGCAATGCCACATTGAGTACATTTTCCCACCAGTTAAGAAAGTTTGTTTTTTTACTGATTACAACGGACATTTTTTAGGATAAAAACATCCGTCGATGACATATAATACCTGTGGAATATCTTATGTTGATCTTTATCGTTGGCTGGTTTTGCGTGTGGCCTCCCTTGTTCAGCTTTCACTGGAGGTTTCGACCTTGCACCACATTCTGGCTGTAACCAGATTTTTTTCCTTGTTCCACACAGCTTGTACCAAATGTTTACAGATTGCCTCTTAGTAATATGCAAATGACATTTTTTTTTATTTGTTGAATGATACACATAAATGAGCAAAACCATTGTGGGGGCAGTATTGTAATCGGTGTATGCCCGAACATTTTGTAATACCAGTAACAAGTACACCATCATTCCCTTTATTTTTTGGATAACATTTCATTCATGTGAAAACCTGAGAAATAATACTCAACAAACAAAACAATTGCACCGATGAACTATGTTGAAAGAAACCTGAAAGAAGACAAAAACACGTTCAGAGATTGATGTGATTTTGGTCAGAGAGGTTTCTGTTGCAGAAGCCTTCTCTCAGTTCTCAGATGGATTGTCCTTGCTTGAAACTCCACAGGACGGCAATGTTAAATACTAAATATGGAAATTACCGTGAAATTTATCTGGTTACCCTTGGAAACCCTGCATTTCTGTAAATCAAATTTTCACTGAAATTAATTGAGTGACCTTCCCTCTGGAAAGCAGATAATCTCCAAATGATTAGTTGAAATATAATTTGTAGTCAAATTCTCAAAGAAGCCAAAATACTGTCATTGTCCTTTAAAGCGGTCTTTGACCTTTGCAGTCTCCTCCTTTTAATTCTATTAACACAAGAAAAAAAATGCTGGTTCTTGGTATATTTTGACAGCTCTGTTCCATTTCAGACTTTCTTCACACTCATTTCATTTTGACACCGAACACTTCATCTTAGTTTGACAAGGCCTGTTCCACCCCAGAGGCTCGCCCTTCACTGAACGCCTCCTTCAGAAGAAGTGGAGCTTCAAACAACACAGCTTGATGAATTGTATTAACCTTTTTTCATGATATGAGCAGGTATTTTACAGTGCAGAAATTGAATAATTGAAACATCAAGTGCTTCAGTGTAATAACTTAAAGGTTTAATGTCGGGGAAAAAACATGACTTAAATGTGCCAGATATGGGTTTGGGAGCATTTTGATTGCCTCTTAAAGGCTCTCAACCCGACAAAAGCGAGCCGGCTGCTTGCAGCTAACGGTGCTAACAGCACTAACAGTGCAAAGAACAACTAAAGAGCTGACAGAGCTAGCAGTGTTTACCTGAGGGAGAAGCAGGCGGTGGGTGCTACGCTTCCGCAACTGCGCTGTCGGTTGGGACGGCGTTATCAGCCGTAACCGCCGTATGAGAGCAGTGAAGAGCAGCTGCCGTTAGCTAACCAGTAGGGATGCACAATCATGCACTGAAATGCACTAAAAGCACTCAGGGAGAAGTTTGGATAACAACACAACGATGGAGAGTGACTTCATTCTCTGCTCAGGTAGACATTACTCCATTTTATCTTTAGTTGTACGCTGCTATATAATGTTCAGAATTTAAAATGCAGCTCCTTTAATCTATATTCCTACTGTGTCAAGTAGCTCTAATTAAATCAAACAAAATCAGCTTCCATTTAAACAAGTGCAAACACAAAAACTTAACTAAACAATCCAGCGTCACATAGAAATCAATCTGATGGCGTTTCTTCTGAAGCTTAGGCTTTACAGTCGAGGCTCTTCTGTGGTATATTTCACCAGATATTAGAAATCAGCTGGGATTATATATCGCTGTCAAAGTCCTCCATTATTTAAAATGAAATAAACAGCAAAAACTTGGGAGGACAAGTTTGATTGCATTTGAATTCAAGTTTATGCATTTATTTTTAAGGCAACACAGCCTTATTTCCTGTTTCGTTATGGCTGCCAGCTCAATGCACTTCCTGTCCTATCCATCCTGGTGGATTTGTCCTGGTAATAGAGCATCACTCTCCAGCCCCGCCGCTGACGTGAACGGCGTGATCGTTTCCAACGAGATTTCCGGGTCATCCTCGAGCTGGACGGTGGCAGGAAGCAGCGGCAGTCTGTTGTCGCTCCGAGAACCGTTGGAGATGATCGACTCTTCGTCAAACTGTGGGCTCATGTCCTCCAGGTGGTCGGACCCGACGTTGATGTTGCGTGGATGTTGTTGCGGCTGCGTGGGGACCAGAGTCTCCTTGTGGAGCGTCGTGTCATGGTGGTAGGAAACAAGCTCGTCGCTGAAGTTCACGGCTTCCACCGCGTTGTTGGAGCACGCTTGGTTGCAACCCAGAATGGTTGCGAAGGCCCGGCGGAAGTCTGCGTTGAATGCATAAATGACCGGGTTGAGGGAGGAGTTGGCCCAGCCGAACCAGACGAAGACGGTGAAGGTGGTGTCGCTGACGCAGGGCGGATCACAGAACGGGACTGTGCAGTTGAGGACAAAGAACGGCAGCCAGCAGAAGACAAACACCCCCATGATGATGGAGAGGGTCTTCAGGACTTTGGTCTCCTTCTTAAACGACGACTTCAGCGAGGCTTCATCGTTGGGCCTGTGCTGCTGCTGCTGGTTCCGGTTCATTCCGTGGCCTTGGTTCTGTGCCTGCTCCGCCGCCCTCTCCAGAGACGTGATCCGGCGGATTTGGGTCTGAGCGATCCTGTAGATCCGGGTGTAGGTGGCAATCATGATCACCACTGGGATGTAGAAGCTGATGAGGGAGGAAGAGATGGCGTAGGTTTTGTTCAGGTTGGCGACACAGCTCTTGGCGGCGGTGCTGGCGTTGAGGTTGCTGCTGTTTGTGAAATTCCGGCCACTGGCCACCACCATTTCCATCACTTCTTCCATCATGTCTTCTTCTCCCTCCTCTCCGACCTGATGCCAGTTGAGCTGGACCGGGATGAAGGAGATCAGGATGGACAGCGACCACGCCACCCCGATCATGACAAACGCCACCCGGTGAGTCATCTTCCGCTCGTACTTGAACGGGCTGGCGATGGCCCAGTAGCGGTCCACACTGATGATGCACAGGTTCAGGATGGAGGCTGTGGAGCACATGATGTCGAACGCGATCCAGACCCCGCAGAACCGTCCAAACAGCCAGGTGCCGGTCACCTCGGTGATGGCCTCCCAGGGCATCACCAGCACGGCCACGAACAGGTCGGACACGGCCAGAGAGATGACGAAGAAGTTGGTGACCTTGGAGCGCAGGTGTCGGAACCGGACCACGGCGGCGCACACCAGCGTGTTCCCGAGCAGCGTGGACACGATGAGCAGGAAGAGGACGCAGCCGACGAGGACGCGCAGTCCTCCGTTTCCTCCAGCGGTCCCACCGTCCTCCTCCTCCTCCTCCTCGTCCTCCTCCTCTTCCTCGCCGCTTGTCCCGTCCAGCTCCGACAGAACTTGGGTGAAATTACTCCACGTCGTGTAGTTTTCCATTTTTTCCTCCCAACAGAAAGATTAAAAGTGGTAACAGGTTATTAATATCCACTTTTGTTCTGCACAGCGGCTTCTGAAACACAAACCATCCTCTGATCTCTCAGTGAATAATAATAAATAAAGGGAAAGTGTCTTATAGAAAGAAAAAATAGATCCTTACTCCAAACAAGCGAAGCAAAGCAAAACCCAGAGACGCGCTCTGCGGGTGTTTATCCAACGAAATGGAAAGAAAATACTAGAGAGAGGAAAAAACTGTGATAATAACTTAATAGCAGTGATGCAAATAAATCCTGTCGAAAAGTTGGGTGTCTCTACAGGGAGGAAAAGGGTCTCTGCCCCGGTCTTTTGTTCCAGAGTGACTCACCTCTGCTGGAGGCTCGTCGGCTCCTCAGCACAGGTGACTGCCACCACAGTCTGTGTCCAGCCTTTCAGTTTCAAAGACAAATTCCAACCCCATCAAAAAAAAAGGAGTGCAAATGAAAAGTTCATGTCAGAATGATGAGATAGTCACGATTGTGCGTTTAGGCACACATTTTTTTTTCTTGTGCGCTTCTTTGAGAAATAAGCAAGGGACTTAATAATAAAAATAATAAAAGACATATGACGATAAAAGCAATTTGTTCTTTATTATTTTGACTGAATCTAGAATAGTGTGCAGTTATTTAGTGTATCCAAACATTGTGCCTTCAACAGGTAAAACAAAATCAATCCAGACTTATTACAATAATAATAATAATAAGAAGAAGAAGAAGAAGAAGAAGAAGAATATTAATCATAATCATGATCAACTCTTCAGATAGAAGCGGAGTGTCAATTTATATTCAGAAGCAGCTGGCTGGAATACAAAGAAATGCATTTTTTTACTTCTTCCCAGATCTCCATTGTAATATGTAGCCCTCTTGCTGTCATCATTTCATTTTATATAACAGAGAATAGAGGCTTGAATAACAATAAGATGATCTGTTTTTCAGTAAACATTGTGAGCCTATTCTGGGGGTTTATTTTAGCAGACAACAAGTAACAAAACAAAACATACACAAATGACTGCAACCCTGTCTACGCACACACATACAAAGAAATAAGCACATCATAAACTCTTCAGTACAGTAGGCGGTTCAGTGAAGCACATTCAACCCTGATGTTGTTGTGGTGAAGTAAAAAAAAAAAAAAAAAAAAAACTCATCAACCAACTAAGTCAACATAAAATCATTAGATTGAGGGATGTTGGTGTTCCAGTACTTCCTCTAACAGAGGTGTATTTGACCTTACATTATTGTATTTCCAGAGAAGTGTCATTTTCCAGTAATGACTAAAAGCACATTCTCATTTAAAAAAACATAAAACAATAATGAATCAATAAAAAAACATTAGATATATTACAAAGAATGGTCATCTCTGCTTGATAGAAATATATTTAATCAAATTTCTAATCAATGAGCATATTAGAATTGTCTGTCTGACATCTCTTTAATGCATGCGCTGTATATAGGTGTTTAACCATTAATGATCATAAAAATAAATGTTTTTCTGAACTTCTGATAATTCTGGGGTTGTTATGAAGCCCTCTGCTGGTGTCAACTGAGAGTGAACAGAATTGAGGGACGAATCTATTTAAGGGACAGAATATCAGAATATAGTGAATCAAAGGCTTTGCATTTCTGGCTCCATCCAACAGTTGGTGGGTTATTCACTTTTTTTGTGGCTGACAGTTGTCTCTGAGAAGTTCAGCTGCAGAGCTCTCCTGGAATCATCATCATCATTAGCAAATGGTTCAATTCAGGTTTAGTTGTCAACTGTGCCGTATAAAAGAGCGAGGGCTTCTTGTCACACTGAGATTCAACACAGAAGAAGAAAAGAAATCTGTCAGAGAAGAAGAGAAGTATTTATAGAGCAGCCTTCTGAACTGAGCGCTGATGAAGCCGGATGCCAGAGACCTGGCAGGTTAAGAAGATCAGAGAGGGAAGTATTTCTCAACAAATCATATATATTTCTTTGTCATCCGGCTACATTTGTGTTCATTTATTTACTTGTGCAAGAACCGGAAAATCATTCATGAAATCAACATTTATTGAAGTCAAGGGCAGGTTCACTTTGAAAAAAGTAAGTCAAGGCATTTGTTTTAATGCACCAACTTTAAAAATCATTTTTTTTGCATATCAACCATAGCTTATTTCAGCCCAAGGGAACTCTGAAGGTTGCAGCTCATTGAAACACATTTTATAAAAAAGACACTTTCATTAAAGTTGAGCTGAACAACTGTCCTGAATCATTTAATCTTCTGTCTGATTTGACTTCACTGTAGCTGCAAAAAGCTGCCTGCTCAGAAAAGCTTTTCAGACTGACCGAAAACTTTATTTTCTTCTCCTTCATTTGTTTATCTTCATCTACTTCTCTGTGATTGATAGAGGTTTAATGAAGGGAACCTAATGGATTTAATTTAGAGTAATCACAGATTGAGTATTCAGTAGAAAATAACTGTGGTGCTAGAGTTTAGTCACCACAACTGAGAGTCTCGATTAAAGGCGAAGAAATTACCTGAGATTATGAAGGTGAAATTGGAAGCTATTTAGACCTTTTCCACAGCAAACACTTTGCAACCACCAGATGGCGCCACCTGTCTGCTGTTGTGTCTTAAAACGTCAACACATGGAACAAATTTAGTCATTCAGTTATTCATATGTTAATTTTTGTCCTTATTGAACTTTAATTAAGGAATATCTGATAAACACATGTTGTATTTTTCAGTATGATGAAAGTTCTTATTACTTAAGCTGTTGTTTAGAAGCTGTTCTTGAATGCATCACAAATCAGTCACAACTCAAAGTGAAGTGAAATAAAAGCAGTGCATTGTTCATTGTGAAGGAAAAACATTCAGGTTTAGTTCACTTAACTGACAGTAATGGCTGCCTGTCATGTACAAAATCACTTTAAAGGCTAATAAGATAATTTGGGCCACAGTGAGCAGGAGTGTTTATAGAAGTCAATGTTGTAAAAGTTTAGAGCCACATTGATTCATGGCATGTTGAGCTATTGCTGTCCCTTTCTTTGTGGTAGATCCACAGTGGATTGTCACCAAAACACTGAAGCTCCAAAGAGCTTTTTAACCTCTTTTAGATAGTAGTTTTGTTTTTTACAACACATTTACTATCTGGTTCAGTATCAGTGTTTCGAGCAGCAAACTCTGATTAAGCCACTGTACACAACCTGCTCAGCAGCAAACAGACATAGTTGGAGCATGAAGCAGCTAAAGAGACAGATATTTCCCTCAGTAGTTTTTGGAGACCAAGAAAAGTCTAAATGGAGACGGACTATTGGACTCATGAAGCTCCAACAGAGCGATATTCTTGCAGTTGGTTGTATAAAGGGCAGACGTTTGGTAACGTGATAGCCAGAACAGCTTTTTTTAAGGTCAAATGACTGGATTGTGTCTGTCAGATTGTTGCAAAATACTTTTTTTTCCCCCTAGTGGCTAAAAATCAAAGTGTTGTCCTAATGCTTAGAGTTACAGTAGCAGTCTTTCCTCTGTCTAATCAGGTGACTGCTGGGAGTAACTGACTGAAGTGTCAACAACACAAATGGAGCATTAAGGACAAAACATCAGTGGGACACTTTCAGGTGAGTTTTGAAGCTGCTTACTGTGGATCGGCCTTCTGGGCTTCTTGGTAGCCATTGTTCGTGGCTCAAAAGAAACACAATTGATTTACAAGTGATTGGCTGATGCATACCTAGCATTAGCACTGCATCTCTCATTGCAAAAAGGTCTTCAGTCTGATGGAAAGTCTGGAAACATTCAAAAGCTGTAATGGGTTAAACCATGCATGCAACTCAAATCCAATTTATTTAGCTCTGCTCTCAGTTTTCATGTGATTTAAACTGACTAAGTGAGCACATCTGATGGGGGAAAAAAACCGAAGCAAGCTCTACTATTGGCACAGTTTCAGCAACGCTATTCCTCTTGAGGGATCAAAGCATTGATTCCGATGCTGCCCTCTAGCCTTGGAATTAAACTGTCTCCAATGAACTATCATAAATCCCGGAAGCATCCATAAGTGTTTGTCTGCCTGGAGCTCATAGTAATGTCAACACCTCCGTACCCTGTTAGTAGGGAGCTGGGAGATCATATGAGGTCAGACTCAGCGTGAGTGAGTCAGCGTTCTCCTTTACCTCAATCTTTGTGGGAGCAATTAGAGTTTTAGACCTTAAGAGTGACAGCACTTTGTCACGGTTACAAGTGCATCCACAATACAAGCACAACCATGATCCATGGCAACATCTGTAATTCTATGTGGTTGCTACTGTAAACTCGTTTTTTACTTTGCCGCAAAGTGAGGGCAGAGTCATCTCTGACGCAGGAGCACTGATCGGGCATCGCCTGTAGTTACGCCCGGTGGTAGATCTGGCGGAGGCTGACATTTTTGTTGCTGACATTTTTTGTTTGTGAAGAGTTGAAAAGCTTTAATCACTGTTTTGGTACGACTGTTGAGGGGCGGGGATGGCTGCTTAGTGTGTGTGTAGTGTGTGTGTGTGTGTGTGTGTGTGTGTGTGTGTGTGTGTGTGTGTGTGTGTGTGTGTGTGTGTGTGTGTGTGTGCGTGTGTGTGTGCATGACAGCGTTGGGTGTGCTGAGAAGTTGAACTTGCATGAACCAGCCGTGCAGTGAACGTGACGGTGCAGCTTAATCTAAAGGTGAGCGTCGCTGCCTGTCGGAGGCATCTCTAACATAAACAGAGCGTCGCGGCTTGCAGGGCGCGGCTCACCTGCCAGCTTGTCTGAAAGAGTAAAGAGAAGAAAAAGAGAAACTGTGATTCTCTCTTCCAAGTTCAATATAGTTTATATAAGTGTTGAATCCACTGTAGAGAGAATTGTGTCATCTGATGATAGAATATATCTGTGGTTTCTTTCATTTACAGGACCAGTAATTGAGCCCATTGGCTACTCCAACACTGTAAATCATTGCTCAGTTTTCTTTTAGATTGACTTTCTTCCTCCCAGGCTGCAACACTTCAAAACATCTTGTAAAGACTTGTTTGGGGAGACTAATCCATCACACTTAACAATTTGTCACCTTATAAGTTAAATCATCTTATACATTGAGAGCAGAATTCATCCGTTTTTACAACCTGGATCTTATTTTTTATAGTTTTCTCCATCGTGCTTATCAGATCATAAGATCTAAGGCGGTAACATGAGTGGTCAGGTGATCAGACAGGTTGTAAACAAACAGTTCAATAGGTCAAAGATGAACCAGTTTGTTGCAAATGTAATAACTAACATTTACCATGGACAGATGTTCTCAAAAGAAATAGCCATGGTAAAACTGAAGAGTTGTTTACAGTGTGGCTGTCTGTCGACTTATGTTTCTGCCCTGTTGCGGTGTTCAGGACTCAGCAACAGATGTCTTATGAGTAAAATTCTAATCAGCGGAAATGATGAACAGATCTATAAAAACAAACGACGTAGGCTGCTAAAAATGTAGCCTTGGTTTATTCTTTGTTCTTTGGACTAGGGATACACATATTAGATTTTTCTTCTGATTAATACCTTTTGCAGTTATTTACTTGTATCAAAAATACAAGAAAGTCTCACTACTACATTCGTCATCATTGAAAACACTTCAGTGTGAGAAATTACACTTTTTTGATTATGCATGAGCTGAAAAGTCTGGTCTATATGTGTCAGAGCAATCCGCTGCTATGGATGAAGGTGATCATTTGAGAGGATCGATTGCTCATGTTAATGGGATTCATGTGTGAGAAATTGGACTTATGTGTACAGTACGCTGATTCAAATATGGTAGGCAGGAAAATTGCAAACCCTCTCGCATTTTGAAATATCTCTTCAGCAATGTCCTTTGTCCAGAACGCAACACTGCTGATAGACTGAAGCCAGAGCCTCAGAGCAAAGGAGGCCTGCATGTCAATGTGGTTCTATTTGTGGGGAACCATTATTCAGTTATCAGTTACCCTTTTTGCTTTTGTTTGAACATCAGTAAAGAAAAGATTCCTGGCAAATAATATCTCCGTGCGTAGTTTGAAATTGTCAAATCTATTGGCAGAGTTAGCCTCAGTTTGGCCAAATATTCTGCCATTGTCAGTGAAAAGTAGAGAGAGAAGGGGGGGGGGGGGACAAGAGTGAAGTCGATGCTGACCCACTGCTGAACCTTGGAGGAATAATGACCCTGAAGGACAAGTGTGTGTGTGTGTGTGTGTGAGTGTGTGTGTGTGTGTGTGTGTGTGTGTGTGTGTGTGTGTGTGTGTGTGTGTGTGTGTGTGTGTGTGTGTGTGTGTGTGTGTGTGTTAAACATGTTATCGTAGCAGCCATGCTTGTTTTAGATCTTATCCTAGTTTTCAGGGTTCATGTGTTTTTGAGTTAATAGTTCTTATCTGCCATGTTGGCTCTGAGTTTTAAAAACACTCAGGATATTTTTAACTGTTAGGGGATTTAGCGTTTCCCTTCCAAGCTTAAAGGTAAATTCAGGAGCCTAGTTGTTATTTTTCATGAAAACCTAAGATATTGACTCTAATTCAGCTCAATAAAAATCCATAATGCCAAACCCTTCAAGATGAGGACATACAATTATCATAGTAATAATAATAAAGTAGACTTTGGATCATAATTAGACAAATTCTTCTCTTTTTTTGGCAGAATTTTCATTTTGCCGGTTCAAGAGAATTTGCTTGACATGTAGAGATGCATTTGATCCTTCTACTCTTCTATTCTTTACAGTTTCTTTTGCTTTTCAGAAAAAGTTTGACTTGTACTAACTGAGTATTTGTACACTTTATAGTTTGGACACTATCCTTGCCTCTTTGATTTCTACAGAAAGAGAGGGAATGAGAAAGCGGTCCAGTCATAAATCCTGCTGTTTGACAGCAAACACAAGGCAGGGTCATCAAGAAAACAAAACACACACACACACACACACACACACACACACACACACACACACACACACACACACACAGGTGGTCTGTAGCCCCTGGCTGCTGAGAGGCCGAGAGAGGAACAAGTGTGTGTTTGTTCACTATATATCAGTTTATCAGCTAATAAGAAACAGAGATCTCTGATAACTACTGTGTTAACATGGAGACTTTTGTTCTATTTATAACCCAACTTTGATCTTGATCAGAATAAAAGATTCTTCATTTAAATACGTCAATTATATATAAGTGACTCTTTCAAAAACATTTGTATTTATTATAGTGGTTTAAACCTTTCAGAATCTATACAGTTAATGAAAATGTGTCAGATTTCTCTTTTTGTTATTAAGTAGTATGTTGATGATGCACCACTATCTTCACAGTTTGTTTTTTTTGGTACGAGCACCAACTGATCTTTAGTGTCTTACTGTAAGTAGGGACTAACTTACAGTCAACACTGTAAATCTGGAGACAAGGGAAAGAGTGAGATGGAGACCCACTGAGGAAGACATGCATAAAGTGAGCTGTCTGACTAAAGTGTCAGACCGGAGTCTTAACAGTGAGAAGAGCTTTTAGGTCTGACGGTGACGCTGAGTGAACGTCTGAGAAACAGGAAGATGAGGAAACCTCAGTCATAAATATTTACAGTGAGAACAGACAGGAGCCATTTCGGATCTGTGGTTATGTTTTTGTCACACAGATTATAAAAGAACAAGTAGAGGGTCACAGAAAGTGCAATTGTGGAAGTTCAGAATGTGTGTGTGTATGTGTGACATTTGCCTGAACTGAGAGTCTCTAATCAGTCAGTTCTCTGCGCCATTATTTACTTCATTGATGTTGCACAATGAAAACGTGCCACCAGATCAACATCGTTGGTGGGCGATCCTTAATAAACACTGACAAGCAATTTTTTAATGGATACATTTTCTAAGCTTTTTTTGACTCTGAGTGAAATGCCCTGAATGAATTTAGTTTACCAGGTCCCACTGTTAAGCAGTGATGCAGCTTGTACTGTATGTCCAAGATTCTTATTGTGAAAGGTAAAAATGAAAGGAATAAAGCAGCTGCTGCTGTGAATGTGGAGGGATTGAGCTTATTTTCTCAAACTGATAAAAATAAAGTACTTTGTGGCTGTTTGTATTGTGATGAACTCTGTTGCCTGTCTACACGCCTGCTATGATTCAGCCTCATTAGTCCTTCCTTGCGCTCAGGGGTTTTCTCAGCCAATCAGCTCCCTTCCTGATCTCCTGCCTAATCACCAAATTCCACTCACCTGAGCTTCTTTACCTTGTGAGGTTAGTTTTTTTTTATCCTTGGTTTTGTTCTGCATTGATTGGTTTTGCTTTGCCTGCACAAACCTAGGAAAAATGTATTTCGTCAACTTCCTGTTGCTTGCAGTCTCCTGCATTTGGGTCCACCTGCTCCACTCTTCATGACATATCTTTATCATCTACTCACAAATTTGCTTATAAATGAAACCTCAAACACTGCATCATTGGCTTCCATTTTTTTTGTTTTCCATACGATATTTCGATCTTATCAATCTATAAATCTGAATTGAGCACTCAGTTTGCAGTTTGAACGTTTAGAAATCAAGGGGTCTGGATGTTTTAACGCTTCATAATACGCTTGTGTGTTGCTTTTGTGTCTGCAGCGTAAGCTATGTTAAGCTCTGAAAAAGAATATGATATAGCAAAAAATCCATGTGGCTCCAGTTGGTGCCTCTGTTCTCAACCAAACTCAAACAGAAAGACACAAGCGGTCCCTGTAAGGGTTAAACAGATGGAGCTGCTCTCCCTCTCTCCTCACTCTCTCCCTCTAAAAGCTTCCAGCAGCCAGCAGCTCCGAGGGGATCAGAGCTTTCAGACCACTTGTTGCTAATAGAGGGATATTTACCCTAACGGGAACAGAGGGAGAGTGTAACCCCAGGTCACTGCACTCAGCAACAACACTGACACAAAGACACACAGACAGCCTGTTCTGCTTTTACAGCAGGGACAGACGGATACACTGTAAAAAATGTCCATCTGAAGCAGTCACGTAAGCTCTGTTCAGACAGGCGGGAGGTTCAGTACGGGTCACATTTGTTTTCAAAAATATCAGCAGGGATCAATCTATCATATCTTTTTTTTATTCCATTTCAACTCCTGTTGCAATGCTAATTCAACATGTTAAATTTGTGATCACAGCAGGTGTTTTCCCATCACCTGCAAAGCTAAAGCACCTGCACCTGCTGGGACATCACTGGTTGGGGCGTGGCTAGATGTGCAACAACGTTTGCAAGTTATAGAAAAATAGCAACAGGGAGCAAGAACAAGTCAGCTTAACTCAACTTTGTCTATATTCTGTTTTGTTTATGTTTTTATACGTATCCAAGCGCACACTTTAAACAATGGCTAGAAAATCTAACAAAAACAGTAAGAATGCTCTCTGATCTAGTGAGGGAAATTTGTCCCATTTTTTTTGCATCCGTCTCTATTGTCAAAATAAGCATAACAGTTGTTAGGACAAAGACCTTTACTGTGTTTACACATATAAATCTTAAACTTTTTAAAAATCTGGTTGCCATTTTCTTGAGAGCAGTATAGCCGTTTTTGTCCCAAGTCGATAAGCGACAAATTGAAGGTTAAAGACTTTCTGGTGATGTATATAAATATTAACACTCCTCTCTATATTTGTCTGTACATAGTAACTACCAACAACTTCATGCTTTTGTCATCTGCAAACATTCAGTCTGAAAAGGTTGCAGATATGACAAAACACTACATAAATTCATTGGTTTGGTGGTTGTCAGTTCATGTCCTTTCTTGTTTTTGTGTTGGTTCTTTGTTATCTGAAGAGGCTGTTGAATAATGACAGCCAATCATAACAATTTAAAGCCCATGAAAGGAAGCTATTACAACACAACCAGGGCCTGACCGAGCTCCGCTGGACTGAGTTAAGTTCTGGGTGGAGGGACGGTGAGGGCAACACCAACACGTTATGTGAAAAATAAAACAGATAAAAAACCGAACACTGATTGAGTTAAACGTCCTGTGTTGTCAGCTAAGCCCCGGCTTATGGAAAAAACACCAGCAAATTAGCCGGAATAATACTCCGGCCGTGTTTGTTGTCATTCCGTAGCCAGTTATGCCTGGCGCTGCTTTGCTGTAACCCCGCCGCGGTGACACCTATCTCGACGTTAAACAAATATGGCGAGGTCCTGACCCTTCTGTGTTTGGATTTGCAGGCTGGGAGCCCAGACAGCCGCGCACCGCCGCGACGCACGTATCAACACAAACCTCCGTACAGGAATGCAGCCGCGGCCTGTTTGACTCGGCTAGGGACCCCAACATGACCCGGTGTGTGTGTGTGTGTGTGTGTGTGTGTGTGTGTGTGTGTGTGTGTGTGTGTGTGTGTGTGTGTGTGTGTGTGTGTTCATGTTCTCTCATGACTCTGTTTCTGTCTCTGACACCCAACACACAGATCAGACCGCCTCCAATCCTCACTGAGAGAACTGCAAACACACAATTACAGTCTTCAAGTTTGTTGATAGACATTTTCTTATGGACATGTCTATTTAATGACAGTTTACAGGTAGTCTTGATTTTCTACTCTTTTGTGTGTGTGTGTGTGTGTGTGTGTGTGTGTGTGTGTGTGTGTGTGTGTGTGTGTGTGTGTGTGTGTGTGTGTGTGTGTGTGTGTGTGTGTGTGTGTGTGCGCAGGATGAGGAGCAGAGTTTGATCGTTTGTTGTTGCTCTTCAGAAAGAAAATGATTGCTACTGTTAAACTCTTTGATTGGTGGAGCAGCTTGTTTAACCACAAGGTTGGTGGTTGCCCTCTAGAATGCCGAGGTGTCCTTGAGCAAGACATTGTTGCTCCCCGGGCGCTTCAAGCCCACTGCTTCCGGGATGGGTTAAATGCAGAGAAATAATTTCCCCATTTATTATTATTAACACCCTGAGCCACACACACACATACTTCATGGGCCTTTCTTATTACAGAGTACTTCTAAATCGGACTTGCATCCTTCAGAATTCAAACCTGAATGAATTCCATGTCATGATGCTCCTAGTTCTTGTGTTGATGTTCCTTCCTATATGTGCATCATTTCATCAATGCATATCCAATAATGCGGATCAACCACAAAAACACTGAGGCATATATGTTCCCCTGTAAAACACACCACTTCCCAACAAACATTCTCTTGTTTGGTGCTGCTTTTTTTTTTTCAGTAAGGGATGCATCAAAACAAACATGTTCACGAACCTTGTCAGTCATTAAATCTGTATTTATATAGTACTTTTCAAACCCAGAGTTACAAAGTGCTTCACAGTTCCAAAAAGAGAGGATAAAAGCATTTGCAGAAATTATAACACAAACGCAAGCAAAAATTGAACAAATCAGGGCAAAGTAACGAAGAGTAAGGATGTGGAGGTCGAGGGTGTGGATGGGCAAATTGAGCATCTAAACTCCAATAAGGGGGATGGGACTTTGTGTCCCATAAGGGACTAACAAGTATTATTTGAATATATTGGCATCTTTGAAACTGTAAACTGGATGTTTTTACGTTACTTTGCCCTGATTTGTTCTTATTCATTTCACAATTTTTGCTTGCGTTTGTGTTATAATTTCTGCAAATGCTTTTATCCTCTCTTTTTGGAACTGTGAAGCACTTTGTAACTCTGGGTTTGAAAAGTACTATATAAATACAGATTTAATGACTGACAAGGTTCGTGAACATGTTTGTTTTGATGCATCCCTTACTGAAAATATGTTCCTGTTATGATAGTTTTCCATCAGAATTACTTTTTTAATATTTGTTTATTGGGATTCAAATTCCTATTTTAAATGACAATTGACATGGAATCAATATTTAACAATGATGATGCATCTTATTTGTTACTTTTTCATCACAGGGGAAAACTGTTTTTCATGTTTGTCAATGACAAACAATATATGCAATATGGAAGGAATGCTGCCACTTTCCTACTTCTAATATACGCTGTCTCTCATACAGGGTACAGTATAGGTAAGAAGGTGTGGTGTGTACAGTTAAACGAGTGAAGTACATCCACAAAGTGTCTTTTACAACGTCAATCATAAATGAGCTGAAAACCTGTTTCCAATATGCTGTAAAACAACTTTAAGCAATGTTGGGAAATGTTGGACGTGAGTGCTTTGAGACGTTCCTCTTCAGGACACACTAGTGGATGTTGGTGGTGATGATGCTTAAAGTTTCATTTGTTCCAAGTGCATCACAACAAAGGGAAGAGTCACAGGACTGTCAGTCACAGTCCGTCCATGCCCACATGGAGGTCCAATCAGGCAGAATAAGTGAAAACACCTGTGTGGATGGACCATTCCTGCGTTGGAAACTTAAACACACTTTCGTGTACAGACAAAACTTCCACACATACTGTAGAATCACTAATGCATGAGGACACAACTGCACTCAAACACAAGGCTTTAATGCGCTGTTGGCTGGGTGTGGTGCCCTGACAGAGTTCATGAATTAACTGAACTCTTGAACTGTACTGTGGTATGTAGCAGACAGTCATTCAGACAACCGGTCGGTCGAACTGCACAGGAATAATCTCTGTCTAAACAAGTCTGCAACTCAGACCTAAAATATTATTTTAAAGGATGAAGAGTAGACGTTTCAGCTAATGTACATAATAATTGAGTTTTTGGACTTTTGCAGGTTGATTACTCAGATTTTGGAAATATACAAATTGTGTTTTGGACACAGTGTGCAAAATGGTTCATGGCAATGAAAAAAAAGTAGATCCTCCAACACAGGACCAAGTCACTGACTGACAAGTCACTGGCATCTTCAGTCAGTCATAATCAATCACTAAGACAACCAATAAATCTGTCAGATGTTTGGATTGCACATGTGTTTGTGCTTCTTCCTCTACTCCCTCTATCTTCAGGGCTCCCACATCCCCTTCTTTCTCTCCCACGCTTTTTCTTTCGTTATCTCTGCCCTTCTCCCTCTTGCTCTCACTCTGCTACCACTCTCTTCTTCTGACCCCTTAAGGGCAACACACCTGCTGCATCTTGTATGTATGTTAAAAGGTGTACCTGGTCCACATGGCACATTTGAGGGTGGGGTGAAACTCCTGCCGTCATATGGAGATAACGGCCCCGAAGGTATTCATGATGTTGCATGAAAAATGACGGAAGTAGTTGTGGGAAGACTGTAAAAAAGGACAAAGAGGAGCTTCAACCCTGCCTACTTTCACACCTCTGAACACCTGGCCAGTTGCTGTGTAAAGGGGGTGTGATTGGTGGATTGTCTGTAGTTAGAAGTAACAAATTGTTATTGCAGACTCATTGATCCTGGGTTTTATTTTTTCCCCAACAATACAGATTTTTTATTTACTGGTGACTCCCAGTAGATCCTGTGGGCTCTAAGCAGCTGTTAAATGAACTTATAGCTCCGGCTCTGTTTTCTGCAGAAGTACAGGCTGAATTTTTAGGGCAAAATGACAAAGTAGAGTCTCTACAGGTGAGAGTCACATAAAGTCTTAAAATGTGAATTCAAAAGGTAGGCTGTGATAGAAGAACAGACAATTTAACCAGGTAGTCCGTGAAAAATCTCTAGGACGCTAGAGGAAGGTCAGAGGTCATGGTCAGCCGGAGGGGAGTCTGTCTTGGTCAAGTACACTGCAGCACGGCAGACGGGGATTTGAACTTCTGACCCTTAGGCCGAAAGCTCAGACTCTCCGCTCACATAAACATGAAGGTGAACTCCAAAGAGTCCAAACTGAACGCAGGGTTTTTGCCTTCCTGTGTCTGGCCTTGTTTCTGTCTGTCTTTGTGTGTCTCTGAACTCTGCAGGCGGTTTTTAGTTCGTCCTCCTTGAGGCTGACGGCTGGAATGCTGACATAACAGATGTTGTCTGACAAAGCCAATAATTATCTGCTGTATGGCTGTATGTCCATACCCGCTCCTCCTCCTCCCTCTCCACATCCTCCTCCGCCTCCTCAGACTGCTTCACCATCTCTGTTTCCTCCAGCTAGTCTGTGATTCCATTGCACATACAAACAAAATTACATTTATCTTTTATCTTAACCTCAGGTGAAATCTTTTAAAAATTGGTTTTCTAAAATTTCTACAAAAAAATACTATATTTTTTCACTTCAATCTTGCGTCGTGTAGGAAGTTTTGGTTTTATTCATCCAAGTGTTAACATATGTCTCTGAGATTCCTGTCTCCACTACAATGCAATGATCACAACATTAAGAATTACATTTAAATCAATGAAACTGTTAAGGCCTTTAGACACAGGCATGACGAATAAATTCAATAGTGCCATCTGAGCTTTATTTTCTGTTTTTACCTGGAGAAATCAACAAAAATAAATCTCTCTATTTTAGCCACGAATATACTCTTAATGCGTGGTGCCGTTTGGTCTACAAGGTTAGCTAATCGTCTATTATCAAGAATATTTAACTGTGTTTGGAGCTTATTTCTGAGAAGCTTGTTCTAAATAAACTTGACCTGACTTTGTTTGTTGAGGTGGGCGTATCGCTGCAGTGCACCGCTGACCCGAGCCAGTTGGTTAATTTTTCTCCAAGGGCCGCTCTTTTAGCTCATTATTATAATTAAGTGCTCTCCCAATGACCTGAAACAGCCATTTAGAGAAATCTTTATTGATGTGTATCTTTTGTTCTGAATCAGAACGCAAGCGACACGAGTCCAGAGAGTTGGGGAGGTCGGGTACGGGCGATGGGTAAGGAGTTATGTAGCCTATAAAATGCTGCCAGATTCTTTTTGTTTTTTTCATTTGTTTGTTGGATTGGAAACAAGAAGAATCATAATAGGGTTATTTCATGATCCATCTTCATGTTTTCATAAAAGTAAATGCCACTTTTTGGGTTGAATCTTTTCATTCTCTTTAATTAGATTAACCTCCTGTATAATGACCAAATAGCGGAACAACTAAACATACAGTTGATACACTTTGCTGCACTAGTAACCAATTGATTGTGATCCATGCCTTATTGCTTAAAGTTGATCCCCAAAAAAATCATGCACATACTGCAATTTAATAATGTGGGAATGACTAACAACCTTTCAAGTGATTAAATAATAGAAAAGCAGCTATTCCTTTCTGATTTAAGGGCAGATATTGGTACATAACACCCATGAAACTGATTAAATATTTCTTGCATCCATAATTTTATTATAATTATACATCTTGTTTTGGTTGATTGAAGTTGAGTGGCTTGTCCTACACATGACACTCACACACCATTTTCTCTATTATATTTTGTTTTCTGATCCCATCATAATGCAGTCAAGTTGTAGTGGATGATGTAAGATGGTGTCTGTATAAAATAGGATGTTTGTACACCAATTTAGATTTTGTAAAGCCTCAAGGGTTTCGCAAGTCAATCTTTGGACTAAAACAGACAAAACAATGTTTAAACGTACAGTGGCCAGCTAAATATTGGTTACCAGTTTGATTCTCCACCAAAAAAAAGAAAGTGAATGTATTGGGCATAGTTTCTTTGGCCACTCAAGATGGATGAACTGCTGGATCCAGCTGCCACAATTTAAACTCAGTCCATTTTTATGTCTGAAGTCACACAATAAACCCCCCAAAGGTTCCCGACTGACTCAGCACATAAATGGCAAAGTAAACTTTCAATTACAAGTACGAAAAACAAAAAAACCACCGAGATTGCAGCGTTGTGGTTTTTCCTGTGACAGCAATGGCGATGGAAATAAACTTAGAGAAAACACAAGCTGGACATGCTGGAGGTGAAATATCTGGACACACACACGCACACCGACCTGCTGGTTAAGGTGCTGATTTTGGCTGCTGAGCGTTTTATCCAAGTCAACATCTGATCCTGTTTTTCCCCCTCATTTTGAAAATTGGTGTCCCTTATCGTGCCCAAGAACTGCCTTTGAACCAGAAAATACATAGGAGGAGGAGGAGGTAAGGGAAGCTGAACTTTAAACTTCCCTGCTAAGATTTTTATAGCTCAGAGGGAAAGAATAAATAGATTTCATGGGCCGGATAAAGAAATGTAGCAAAATCACACATCAGGAATCACAGTCTGTTTCAAAATGTTTTCTTTATTCTTTCCTCTTGTTTCCATCACTCATTCAAAAACTTAACCCATGAAATGCAAAGTGAAATGCAAAGTGAAATTCACAGAACACCGTTCTATTTATACTTGAATTCTACTCTTACTGACATGTATAAATGGCTTTGTATTGCCAATGTGTGAATGGATTAAAACATTACTTAAAAACATAGAGCTTCCCTGAATTTCTATGTTATCTTAAACAGCCGGTGGATTTATTTCTATGTAAAGGACTTGGGACGTTTTTCTTCTCGATGAATTCCAAGGATTTAATGTTTATAGCAAAATCCTGTATCCTTGAGTGGATAATGTCAGTTAATTCATCCAGGGTTTTGTAGCAGAAGTAGTCTCCTGGTGGCGGGGAGGACAAAACTAAAATATGAGTAGTTTTGCTTGGTTCTGCCATCTATATAATCCAATAAACAATCTATCAAAACGTACACAGACTATCCAGACTCATGATGCTTATCTGGCGGGTAATTTGGCTAGCTTGCTGTTTACATCAGCT
Organism: Anoplopoma fimbria; assembly: GCF_027596085.1. Lineage (NCBI taxonomy): Eukaryota > Metazoa > Chordata > Actinopteri > Perciformes > Anoplopomatidae > Anoplopoma > Anoplopoma fimbria. The sequence goes on along the minus strand of NC_072454.1, from coordinate 6,729,769 downwards.
AACATTACAAAGCAACCAAAGCCAGGTTTGTGCAGCGTAGCTTGTGCTGCCTTCAAATGCAGCTTGTGAGCTTGTAGTTATGACATGGGAAGTGGATAAGTTGTGAGGACCCCGTTGCTAGGCACCGGCACCATAAGACTCTTGAAGACATCGAGGCTAACAATTTAGCAATCTAGCAAGCTGGTAATGGTATGTAGGAAATGCATAATGGCAGAGGAAAAAGATTATTGGGAATATAAATATTTTCCTCAGACATTTTATAGAATTACAAAGAAAAACGTAGAATTACTTAGCTATGTGATTGCTGCGTAACGTTAGGGGATAAAGGGATTTGCAAACGGCAAGCTTGTTAATATCATGTAGCCAATAGCCCAAATATAATGTAGGAATATTAATATTATTCAAATGTGATTATGTAACGGATGCCCGTTGGCGGCTACAAAGTGCATGCAAGCACGCAAGCACCAGCAACAGCATGCTGGTTGCAGTTACCGTAACGACCATCTGTGTTATATTTGATATTATTAGCAATGCTATTGAATTTTAATTTGAGTTGTGCTTGATCTCATCTGATTTGTCACGCAAATGAAGTTTGCCTTCAGGAATTCATTAGGAGAAAGAAAATCATTTTGGATGGGATGATGAAAGGACACCCTCTGCTCGGCCCCATCACTGTAATCTCAGGACCGCCCTCTTCATCTGTGTCCTCAGGTTGAACCCAATATGCCCTCTCTTTCTCTCTCTCTCTCGCCCTCTCTTTCAACTCTCTAGACAGAATCAAACCCCAATGAGAAGCTTAAAGCTAATGATGATGGGTTGTGTTCATTCTGTCAGGTTTAACAGGTTGTACATCAAGCCTATTCCTTTGGTATGTAGCAGCATATTTAAATGTGATGCGCTCTATGCATTTGTCTCTGTTTTTTTGTAAACGGTACACACATTCTTAGTTTGATATTACTTAAAGCTACAAACCCGGTGATTGATGATTTGGGAGGCACCGTAGGTAATTTGTCAAGAAGTTGGAGCAGTTAAAACAGGTTGGCTTCTTACATGATACAGTCTGTTTGCAGATTCACATGCCTGTTCAAAAGTCATGTATATTCAGACTTTATCATCTGACATTGAAGCACTACCTGGTTGGAACCATTACTGGGGAAAGCATAGGAATATAAAGTAAGAAAGTGAATAACCCAAAAGAGGGATTGTGAGCGCAAAAACTTACATCGGTTATAATCGCTACTTGTATATGTATCAAATGACAATTTGAAAACAATGTGAAAATTGTCGCTCGTAGCAATGAATCTGCAGCTCCCCTCGGCTTCATGGAGCTTTATAGGTTGTTTCAGCTCATTGTTTATCTCACCGATCCACAACTTTACTGTTCTGGTCTACATGCTGTAAAAAGACACAATAGACTGCTTACTCAGCAGAAAAAGCAGACAGACACAGCCAGAGACTAGCTGGTGAACATAGTGGAGCAGGTAGCAGCTGAAGACAGATAATTCCCTCAGGAGTTGTTGGAGACCAAAACAGAGCTAAAAGAGAGTTAATATTGAACTAGTATTCATCAGATGGAAACAAACACCACTCCTAATGATGATCATGATGCTCCATAACTGCTTGATGGTAATAAGCACAAGTCATTATAACCTTCACCATAATGATTCCCTAACCTTAACAAAATACACTTTTTAACCAAAAGAAGGATCTTTCCCTAAACTTTACAGTGATTTGTGACAGTCTTTAGTCTCCACCTTAAGCACTTTGGCATAGTCAGGTAGAAATATCAAGCCCATGGAGGGAGCTAGTGAGTCGCTTAGACTTGGTTTCAGTGGTATAGTACACAGGCATGGCGGTTAGGTGGTGTTGCGTCCCCTCTCTAGTTCCCATGCACCCTCCCATCAGTTGACCGGCCGCTGACCTGCGCAGCCGCTGGCACTAAAGTGAACTCTGGTTCAAAACGTCGGCGAGTTCCCAGTTACTGAGCGTCCATCAGATAAAGACCTTGGCAGAGCTACGGGGCCCTGCAGCGGACATAATTAGGCCAAGCTGTTTGTCTCCCATTAATTTTCTGCCACATAGCTTCACCCCATTCTCTGCCTGTCAATGAAGGCGGTAAGGTGGAGGGTGGAAATGCATGGTGACAGTGGTGACATCAGCAGCCGCCTCGGTGATGACCTCAGGGGAGACCACACTGGCCGTTTTGTTTGAAATGAGGTCAAGATATGAAGTGAGAGTTATTTATTTACTAAACATACTGTGGATACTTCTAATACTACTGTTACAACAACTCTAATACTGAGTATGGGGTTGGTTTTTATCAGAAGTCGACAATAATTCTTTGAGTTTTGGCTGCAGATTATTGTCTGTGCACCAGGTAACTTGTTGATTGACCCGTTAACAGCAGAGAGTTTGATTGTTATTGGAGATGGAACCTACTATGGTTGTGTCGTCTGCATACATAGAGATGTTAAAAAATCTGTGGTGGGATTTGAGTTGATTAATGTAGTGATTAGAGCCAAGGAGAGAGCATGCAGCCCCTAGAATAGGTATAACTTCATGGTATTCATGATATGGGCATAGGTGTTAGCTGGATCCAGATCTGGCGGTGTGTGGTTAGGGGCGTGGTTCTAACTGCATCATCAATGGCTTAATGTGCAAACTGGTAAAGGTCCATTAGGGGGGTAGAGCAGGTTTTTAGGTCTGCAAGTGGATGTGCTCAAATGAGAGAGATGTTTGGTGTAATTGGTCTAAAGCGAAATAGTGGAGATTCCTCAAACCTCCCATTAAGTGGTTAAGGCTATCACTGCTGTCTGAATTTATAAAGTTATTATCTACTACACTAGAAATGTGATTTTTGTGTATGCATTGATGATGTCATTTCAAATAACCTGACATGACATAAATCAGTCCAACAATATAAATGTAAAAGTAATATTTTGAAATACCTGTAAAAAAAAATTAGCAAGAATTATAAATATGATGCTCGAACGTATGACATTTAAAACGTATAAACATCTCCTTGTCCTTGTTGAAAGCAAGATACGACAAACACGTAAACGACAACTGTTTTTTGTTTTTCATCTTCTAATTTACTCTTTACATCAACTGTACAGCAGCTACATCTGATACACTCAGTGAATGCATAAACAGGACAAATATATACAGACTCCTTAAAGCAGAGAAAGTGCTATCTCCTTCCACGAATCCATCCGTACATAAGAATTCACAGCGTGTCTATTAGGCTTCAAGACCCAGACAGAAACAGTCCTAAAATTAGACCAATAATAATAATAATAATAACTTTACTCTATATATATACTGCTCTAAACAATGAAAGATGTCTATGTACTAGCAGTGAAATAAAGTTTTTTGAACAGTCCTTTACATTACAGGTTAGTCTATCTATTCATAATTACAGCAAATATTGTTACAGATAGAGTAAAAGCACAACAGAAACGTATATCTGCATTTTAAATACAGCTTATTCATGATGCTACTTCATTTGATACACACATAATAGCACTGTTAAGGATATACAGTATATAACATTCATGTTCTAAAAACAGAACAGTTTGAATGTATTTTACCTTGAAGCTTGGGTAGTTCCTGGTTGTGGGATTTACGTGTTAAAATTAAGTGCAAGTTCCATCAGTAAAAGTGTTTTAGCGGTGGAGATCATTGCAAAAGAAATCATGGCACAGATAACTGGACATGAGTGCAGTTTCTGCTGTGTCCAGCAGGTTCTAATGAGAACTGTCACATTTAGATTGAATGAAGAACATTTGTCTTTTTGTTTCTCTGCATTTTCATGGAGCTGGCAGGCATCAAGTGCCTTGCTCACAGGCAGTTCAGAAAGGCAAGCCCAGGATATAATATGTAAATGGAAACAACTGAAGGATTGAAGAACAAAGGAATACAATGGTTTAAAACTCTGTAAATTGTGTTGATTGTGCACAGTTATTAGTAAGATCCCCTCTTCTCTGTCCCTGGACTGAAATAATTTGACCAACTGCATTTTGTCAGTTTTGAAAAAGTTTGTTGTGAATCCTAGAAAATTGTTGTGAATGCAAGTAAAGTCAAAAACGTTTATCATAAGTGTGCATCCCAACAAAATGTTTGTCCCTGGACTTGGTCAGAGCCAAGAAACTGGAGGTAAGATGGATTTGTGGAAAGACTTTTTGGAAAGTCCCGTGGAAATGAAAGGTGGCCTGAATTGCACCATCAGGTCCGGCGAGGTGCTTGTGCCTCCTTTCCTAGACTTGGAGAGTTTTTTCCAAAAGCAGACTGAAGGTTAAGATGCCTCTTGGGTGAGTTTTTCGGAAAGTCTATCAGAGTTTAATGTTATCTAAAGCGGGTAGTTGTAAGTGAAATTCACATGCAGCCCGTTGACCGGATGCACTATCGGCACCGTCTGCATCTTGGGAAAGTTCTCCGTGGCCAGAGTCCATTTGCAAGTCCCGATCAGCTCCACTGCCAGAGTCTTTAGGATCACCTTTGCCAGTTCTTTCCCTACGCAGCTCCGCACGCCACCGCCGAACGGCACGTAGCTGAACCGAGCCGACCGACTCTCCTCCCGGTCTGGGCCAAACCGGTCTGGGTCAAACAGTTCCGGGCTCTGGAAGACCGCTGCGGTCTCATGAGTGTCCCGGATGCTGTACATTACACTCCAGCCTTTGGGGATCTGGTAACCCTGTGATATTAGGAAAGAAAAAAAGTCAGTTTGGTGCATTTTTTATTATTTCAAATTTGCACAAACTTTTACTCTTTAGAAAGTCTTCAATAAAATAATAATTAATTAATTGATAACACAGGACTGCAGCACACACAAAGATCAGATGTGTGTAGACTTTTTGTACAGGTAAGTTTAGTGGAAAATATGTTTACTCTAAGAGCCATTTGTTGTTAAACTTTTATTTTTGACAGAAGTTTAAAAGCTAGGTGAATTTTATGACTTCCAAAACATTTTCTCTCATTTGGTTTTTGACTTAAAGTATTAATTCATTCATTCCATTAATCCAGACCCTCTTTATAACCTAAACCTAATTATTTCTGAGTTTGGATTCCCATGTCTACTCCTTAACAAGATGTACTTGAATGAACAGGCATAATAACATTCTCAATACTGCAATTACTTCTCAGCTATAGTGGTTTATACCCTGAGAAAGAGGTGCATAAATGGCGTTGTGCACTACCATAGTATCTGGGGAATTCGTTTTAAACTTCAGTTGTCCTTTTGCAATATACGCAGCAAATTGGGGGCACACTGAGGGCACGTAAGAGGCAAGTATGGCTGAGAGACATGAGAGGCACTTTCTCAGCAATGGCCACACAACTCTGTATGTGAATGTGTCTGTCCGTTGAAGTGCAGCAAGAAATGGACAAAGACCGAATTCCATTGAATCCAAATGTAGTTTTTCCAATTTCTCACCAATCGACTAAATTTAGCTGGTAATAAACCAGCTTTAACTCACTCACAAACAGCTGATTCTCCACAAGGAGAAGCTGCGCTGTTACTGTCAGACCAATTGTACTCGACAGCCTATAGGAAAGTACTAGTAGCTGCACTAAGCTGCTAGGGATACATCTGTACTGTGAAGCAATGTTGGTCTAGTGGCCAAAAACACATTTTTCCCCTGAAAAAAAATTGGCGAGAGAAGTAGCTATAAAACGGTGACCAAATCTTTCTGGGTGTCTCAAACCCCACGAAATCCAAATTTGATCCATTCGGTCCAATAAAATTAAAACAATGTCTAGAAGAGCTGCAATTAAATTATTTCATCCAAATCATCTCCGTCTCTGAGGTAAATGCTGGCTCGCCCTGAGCTTGCACAGCTGTAAAGGCCCAAACATGAAGAAATGTGAGGAAGCCTGCTGTGGGGGCTTTTTTAGCTCATGCGCCCAGTGAGCAACTTTCATAGGAAAGAATAGGGCGCCATCCTTGATTGGGTATCCAGTTCTTTTTCATGCATCCATTTGCATCACCAGTTTAGACTTGCAGCTGTGAACATGTAGAAGCCCCTAAAGGCCAAAAGTTAACACGGTATAAACGGTTCAGGAAAATTTGGATGGCTACATGTTGTCACAATGCCCTAACAATGCCTTTTGCCATCTCCAAGAGAAAGGGCTGCAAGTCGTTGCATTTGGATGTGGGTCTTTCATATTTTCTTCTATGATGTTACGTTGCTTTGTCTTCAAAACAATGAATGTTTTGTGCTGATTTATGTATTCTTACTTTGAGTTTAGAAGATGGTCTCTGTAGTATACCTAATTTCTCCTCTATTGTGGCTCTAGACAGAAGCATAGATTTTGATTCCTTTTGTATCTTGTGAAAATATATTACATCCTCTGCCTATTAATCCCATTTGACAGAAAACCCACCCAGACCAACCGCCTACACATGAATGGTATATTCCTGCCAGAGACTTGAACTTACGTCTAATTCAAACGTCTGCAGGGCTGTCCGGTAACCACCAGAGACCGGCGGCAGGAAGCGTAGAACCTCTTTGACAACACAGTCAACGTAGCGAAGCTGGCTCAGCTTGTCTAGGCTCAGATACGGAATATGAGACTGTGACTGTGGAAAACCATCCCTGTGATTCTGGTGATTCTGACAACCTCCGTTCAGCAGGCAACTTGTCTCTGTGTCTGCAGCATCCTCCTCTTTCTCCATGGTGACACCAGATGGGCTGTGACTGCTGTGGGATTCGTAGCCAAGGCCCTCGGCCTCCAGCTCGATTCTGGCCCTCTCCACCACTGCTGGATGGCGGAGAAACTGCAGAATTAGAGATGTGGAGGCGCTTGCTGTGGTGGAGTGAGCGGCGAAGATCAACTCTACTGCTGTTTCCTACGAAGAGGGAAGTGGATGGTTGGAATGATATAATTTCATCTAAATTTACAAGTTAAGATAAATGTACTTGTAGTTCACATTCAGGATTAGTTGCAATCAAAAGATCATACCACAAAAAATACTGGAGATTCTGGACACTTGTATTGTTGCAAAACCATTTTTTGTTATAAGAAACTCATGACCCATTAAAGTAACCAATGAACCCTCTTTTGTCTATATAGTATAGACCTTTAAAGACTTCTCTAGTGTGTATACATGGGATCAGGCTAAACAATTTCAGCCCAATAATCACCTGATCTGACAGACTTGTGTGTTGGGAACAAAAACGTACTGTATTGCAAGCATTGGGCATGGTGTTATTTTTCGTGTCATTGGTTTTGGTAAGCAATAGTGGCCTTTTTGTATGTCCTCTCTTGTCTGGTTTGGTACCTTGAGCTCCTGGATGCTGAGCTGCTGGCCGTGCTCCTTGGAACTGGACAGTATGTAGTCAAAGGCGTCGTGATATTCTTCCTCCGCCTGCTGCCGCTCCATCTTTTCCTCAATGATTTTCTCCATGTTGGCATGCAGGATTTCTCTGGCTTTTATCCCCTGGACAGAAAATAACCCCAAAAAAGCATTATTAGATAATCATGTTTTGTAGAAACATTTCATTGGCAGAGAGCATTACCCAACATCACTTTGATTTCTCTCCATACTAGTTTTCTAATAACCTCTAAAGAAAGTTCACAAGCCTCAACCTCTGTCCCAATGGTCTTTTTCTCGAAATGAAAAGACAGCTTTTTCTTCCATCCATGTTTTTGTTAATGGATTCCAAAAAAGCCCCAAATTAAGTTATTTTAAGCTGTACAAAGTCACATTGTGCGAACCCGTCTTCCTTTTTCGGGAAAATATTCACATAAATAATTTCATTTTAGAGTTAATAATGCGTTTGAGGTCAGGGTAAGGTTAAGGCAGTTTCATATTGTTTGTGATACTGGTTCTTGCATGTAGAAACAGATAGATTGGTAAATCAGTGGTTCTAAAGATGAATAAACCGGAGTTGGTTTCTTCATGCTCTCTCACCTTGCGTAGCCCACTGAGCGGAGCGTCTATGGGCAGCGAGAAGAGGTTGTTCATCAGCTGCTCGAAGATCTGGGCCAAATAGACGATCCGCTCCTCCTCCATCTGCAGACCCAGCAGGACCCTGACTGCGATACGGAACGTCAAGGACTTGGCTGCACTGTAAACGTCGATGGCGCCCGGCTCCGAGCACCACTTGGCTATTTCACACTTGACGACGTCCTGCAGCCGAGGCAGGTAGGACTCCAGAGCCCCCCGGCTAAACACTTTAGCCAGGATCTTGAAAGGGTCGAGGAAACAAAGGAGAGAGGTGTCATAAAACGTTATAACCTTCTACACGACAGTCAACACCTTTCAGTAAACATCAGTAAAGAGGAGGACAGGGTGGGGTAGGTTAGGACTGGATAGAAGTAAGTGAAAGATGGAGAAGATATAGGAGAGATGACAGGACAGGGTTTAGGGTATACGATAGGATATTAGAGTAGGACAGAATTTAAGCACTGGATAGGTTTGGATAAGATGGAAGAAAAGACATTATACTAATTAGCCGATATTCATCTTGATAATTGGACCATACCCTTAAGGTTATATAAAGGTCAGTGGTTATACAAATCTCCCCCTTCTTACCTTTCTGTTCCTCTTGTGCAGGTCTCCGATGGAGTTGACCAGGGTGTTGGGTCCCAGGATGATGCGGGTGCTCTGGGGCCACTGGGTGCACACCAGACTGTGCTCGCCCAGCAGGATCTTGCGGATGTTTTCCGCGCCCGTCACCCGGATGACGGGCTTCCCGAGGAGGTGGGTCTTAAACACGTTGCCATGACGCTCTCTGCGCGAGATGTGGAAGTTGGAACCCTGAAGTATGAGGATTGAATTTGAATTACAAGTTTGTCAGATTTTAGGCAACAACTCGGTGACATCTATGCAAACATTATTGGAAAAGACCAATACAGGCACAGAAGTGTGTTTCCTGCTTGGTTTTGGTCCAGTTTGTTTGCTGGTCAGCAGGATATCGCAAATATTAGTTGGTAGTTTTCATTGACATTTGCTGAAAGGTCTCCCCATTGTCCAAGAAAGGATTGGTTATTGTTGTTTTATTTGTTTGTTTTTGGTGCAAATCTAGTTTTTTTAAGAAATTCTTCACATTGAAGGGCAGTTTTTGTTTCCACATGAACTACTAGTTTCAAGTTGCTTATTGTTATCATATGCACAACAATCAGAAGCAGTAGTTGGCAAAGAGAATCTCCCTCCAATAACGCTTATTGAGTATGAATACAAAAAACACAAAAATATCTAGTATATCATAATGACCAGGGTTGATTAATGTTTAGATAATGTCCACATACTTTGGTTATTGGCTCTCTTTTTTATGTTTTCTTCAACTTTTCGCCCCCTGTGATTTTGCAATTACAATCTCATTTAGAGATTTCAAACAAAAGCCCAGCTGAAATGGGATATTTAAAGTGTCAATAATTAAAAAAGAAGGTGGAAAAAAAACAGAGGCAGGAGAAATAAAAACAAAAGAAACAGCCACATCACGTGTGCTATAACTAGACGCCCGTGGAATAATTTGAGGGACAGAAAGATGAGGGGATGAGAGTGCATTCCTCACTGTGGAAGAGACAGAAAGAACGACAGAGAGAAAGAGGGAGGGAAGGAAAGAGAGGAGGAAGATTTGAACAGAAAACGTCTGTTTTTTTCCTCCGCAAATAGGAATTACGCACCGAGCATCAAGTCCGCACATGTTGCATTAACAACACAACTCAGCCTGCAAGAATCTGCGGAGCTTTTCAAAGGTTCCCAGATACATCATCAATAATGCGATGGAAAATGAACCCAACATGGGATATGAATCCATAAGTGATGGACTATAAATAAAGAACTCCACACACAGACGCACAGGAACCTAACCTATATTTTGGAAAGCTTGTAAAAAAAAAAAAAAAAAAAACAGCAGCCCAACTCTCACCTGGAACAGCCAGTGGAAAGTCTCTCCGACCAGCGGCCAGCCCATGGAGCCCCTCGGCAGCGGCAGGTTGCTCTCCTTGTCCCGGGTCAGGCTCCAGCGGAGGCTCCACAGCTGTCGGGTCAGAGCCAGCAGCAAGAGTGCGGACAGGACCGAGGTGAGTGCGGTGGCCAGAGCCGACAGCACCCCAAACTGGGCCATGGATAACATCTCCTGGCTGGTCCGCTTCCCAGCATCCACCTGTGTCCGTGCGTAAAGGCGCGTCTGCGGCGGTGCGTAAATCTGCTCCTCCGTCCAGCTTCTCCTCACTCTTTTTTTTGTTACTTCTTCTCCTCTGTAAACTCTGTCCAAAATACAAAAAAATGTGTGTTAGCCTAGTATGAGTGGGTTTTTACCTCAGCTCCACCAGACAAAGCAGAGAGAAAGAGGGGCAGTGTGAATCTAAACTCTCTCTGAACTCATCTCTGGAGACAGCCAATGGCCGAGAGCCCTTATAAGCTGTTATTACAGCTAGTTTGAGGATAATAATAACTGTAATCATACAAGCTGGACTTCTGCCTCCCGATTCAATCAGAAATGTGCAGTGATGGTGCACTGGGTTGATGTGTGGCCACTGGGACGAATCTATTATAATGCCCCAAATCAGAATAAGTCAAAGATTTTTGATGAAAAGAAACAAGAATTTCTCTCTTTTATCATGTAATTATTTATGAAAGAGATCTCTCGCCTCCAAATATAATAAATAAAAACAGTAATCTGACCTGATGGATGCGCCTGACCAGGCTCATAGTTTACTCTGGATGAAATATATGAGAAACTCCCCGTCATTCCGCTGCGGCTGCTCCTTCAAAATGAGGAGTAGATGTCAACTATTCCAAATAGTTTTACAGGTTTACATGCGCCGGCTTGTCTATTAGGTTATGCGGCTTTATAGGTACAGTTCAGGGGGCTCAGCCACCCCCCGGGCGGCCCGAGGTTTATGGAGCAATGGCAATAAATCAGGTTGTTTTTTTTAAGAAAAAAGCAGAAGAAGAAAGGGGATTTGAATACAGTAGGCTACAGTATGAAGCGGATTAACAGGCCTGGTGAAGTAAAACTAGAGGTGAGATGAGAGGAGGAACAGGATGAAAACAAAGTTGAACAAATTAGTCACACTTTCCCAGTTCGGTGTAATAAGATAACTTTTCTGTCCGTAAGAACAGAAGACTTACCTCCAACCAGTGAGCTGTGTGAGGGACAAATCCGTGTCTACTTAAAAAGCAAAGTTTCTTTCTCTCCTTCTCTTCCAGCCCGGTGACTCTTCCTCCTCAGTGAGCGGGCTGCGGGGGGTTTTATAGAAAAAGGTTGCACGGCATGATCCACCTTCAGAGGATGACGTTGGTCTGAATATGTTAAAGAGGCTCGTTCATTCACCGCCTGAACCGGAGAGAGAAAGAAAGAAAAAAAAAAAAAAAAAAAAAAAAAAAAAAAAAAAAAAAAAAGGAAACAGTTTTTGGAGCAGAGACGCAGCGGTGCGCTCCGGGAGAGAGAGAGAGAGAGAGAGAGAGAGAGAGAGAGAGAGAGAGAGAGAGAGAGAGAGAGAGAGAGAGAGAGAGAGAAGAGGAGATAGAGAGAGGATCAGATGGCAGCAGATGGAGGAACCTCTCAGGTAGCCAATCATCTGGGAGCCTGCAGAGCTTGGTGCAGGTCTTTAGGAGAGCTCAGTGTTCAGGTTGGAGCTGCAGCTGCTGCTTCGGTCTCCGCATCCAAACTGTCTGCTGTCGGCTTCAAGTAGAACAACTCGGAATATAAACAAGATTTCAACTTTATTTTGTATTTATTTATGGCTCTAATTTGACTGCATGGCTATAGAGACACGTTTCCAGCCACAGATGTTTGAAATCTGATGTAATCATGAAAATCTAGGCTATTATACAGTAGTTTGAATAGTTGTTCCTCTGGATATTGTATTTTTTTATTTTTTTTGGTTTGTTTTATAAAATGAGTCAAATACCAAATTAAAGTAGGAGAGAAAAGAGCAGTGGTCTGAGGTCAAGAAGCTGGTTGGAAATGACTCATGAGACCGACTGAACAACTAATTATATGATAATAATAATTATAATAAAAAAGAATGATGTTAATAATAATACATTTTAAAGAAAGCTGTCCAGATAAGGCTCCACAAATACGGTTGAGATCAGTTAAAACGAGTAAGTAAAGTAAACTACACGCTAAAACCACACAGCACAACGTTATTCTCACATATGAGCACATGTTAATGGTGAGTGTTGGTCTGTGAGATCTTCAGGTTGCTTCGGTGTCAGATGTGTTTAGGAAGGAGTTCCATAAAGAAAGGGCAGCTTTATTAGATTATTATTTTTTTAAAGCATTCTTGAGATTTGAGTGGCACAATGTTGGCCTTTGCAGAATAATATTTTTACCCGGTAAAGGCCTGATCCAGATGAGATTGATATTATACAAATCAGCCAATATTTAACATGTAAATCACATCACAGTTTGTGCGTAATTTTCTATTTACGTTACTCGATCTGTATTATTTTATGTCTCTTCAGGTCTTTAATCCCCAAAACCTCCAATTATACATTTGATAGATATTATTTTTAATATCATCTGACAAAAAAAAAAAGTCTCCAATCCGGGTATATTTCTGTAAAAGTAATTTCCTGAAGATCTGAACCCTGTTTTAGTTCACAAACGTTAATTAACATACTCTGAGTCTGACTCTTCAAACCAGGTGTGTGATTAAACTGAGATCTGACCATTAGAGCTGCACACGTCCAGCTGTTTTCTTTACATTTGGTGTTAAATGGACAGTGTGTTTGGTGATTGTGGCTTCGGGCTGTGAACGAGACTGGATCTGTTAAAAACAAAGGATGATTTGTATTTAATGTTGAGTCAGCAGTACATCAGTCTGCTAAAAGCTGTTCTGCTCGCTCCTTTCATTAATGTAATCAAAACGTGAAGCTGCAGATGTGATGGAGGATGAACTCAGTAGAATTCCGTTATTTTTTTTATTTTTATTTTTATTTTCTAATGACCACAGTTATTTCGCTTCGGAATTTAGCCCATGTAAAGTTAAAAAAAAAAAAAAGTTTAAAATACGCATTTTAATTATTTAAACTAATTCCATGTTGCAATAATAGCAAAACGTTCTAAATTAAATACTAAATTATAAAATACAATCCGACGTATTTTAGTTCCCAATCTGTTATTTTTGTGCCTTTATCAAAAACAAATAACCGATAGGCTTTTATTTCCTTTCTTTTTTTCTTTTTTTTTTGTTTCTTCATGTTTGAACTTGATTATTAAAAAGTTCCATATTATATTCACAGAGCAGTAAATCTCCAGCTGACATTCAATGGCTATAAGCTCTGGGGAATTCCCCATGAATGCACATATCACACATCAAAATGAAAAATGATCCATCACATCAGCTGTCAGGCGTTTGAAGAAGACAGCAGGTTGAATTCACAGAGATGTTCTCTTATGAAGATGGAAGGAAATTAGTTTTGAAACCAAATCTCTCAGAAGATGAATGGAATAACAATTAATGTTATATTATTATTATTATTATTATTATTATTATTATTATTATTATTATTATTATTATTATTATTATAGGCCGAAAAGTCTATTTTCTTGTTTTTTTGGCCTAGCTCTCTATAGTTAAAATCATGTGTATGGTGAACTTTGCCCTCTAAAGCATGTGGTTGTGTTTAAGCTTCCAGTTTTAGCTCTGTTTTTTATGTATGCTCAAATAATATTTTAGAAATGTATTGAAGTCCCTGTAGTCCAGCTGCGTGTTGAGATTAGTACATTGATAATAATAATTCAGAATTTAGGATCTTAAATAATTATTTGGACTTGAATGAGTCCTGACATGATAAACATAAACGTCATGTTCAGAGCAGATTGCTATTTTGATTTTTGAGTAACCTGAGGAACCTTCTTCAAACCTGTTAACCTAAAAGCTGCTTTTACAGGAATCTCACATTTGTTTCAGCCGCATGTCTGAAAGGCTCCAGAGGGATTAAATGTCTGGTGGGGATTTTACAAAACAAGACGTAAAAAAAAAAATCCAGAAACATTTACATTAACAAAAAAATAAAATGTATCTAACGTCACTATGCCTTAAGAGTGTTAAATTACACCATCATGTACTGGAGCTACACCATCACTTCAGTTCACTGTTGTAGCTGATGTGCCTTCTCCCTTAAATGTAGTCATTTTAATAAAACCAGCAGCCCGAGTTCTTCTTCTCTCTCTTAATTGTTTCATCTCTCCTTTACCATTTGCCATCCATCCCCTCCTCTCCTGGTGTTTTCAGCGTTTCTTTTTGTTTCCCCCCTCCTCCTCCTCCTCCTCCTCCTCCTCCTCCTCCTCCTCCTCCTCCTCCTCCCTCCTTCTCCTTCCCTTTGTGATCACATTCGGTTCATACTTGTGTCAGAGCGTTCCTGCCTGTCAGCTCCCATCACAGAGGGTCTGATCATTAATAACAGCAGCAGGGAGGTTTTCAGACAGGAAGAGCAGCAGCGTGACGTCAGCGATCTCCTGCAGGTCGGGTTGTCGAGGGAATCCCGTGAGAGGTTCATTCAAGTGTGAGGCTAAAGGAACCTCTGGCATTGTTTTCATAGTTTTGTCCAGGGTTTCTATCAGTTATGATAACAAATCAAGTAGCTGAGAACTGGGAATATATTAGTGACATTGGTAAAATAAATCTAATGATGCAAGAAACAAAGCAGTCAAAAGATCAGTTTACATTCTGGCTTATATTCTTCACATTATGCAATAAAAATGGACTTTTAGAGATTTAAAACTCACTGAAAACAGCAAACCTACTTCTTCTAGCTGCTTAAGGAAACTCATCACATCAGCTGCCAAAAAGCACTGCATTCACAAGCTACAGTGGTAGAAAATAAAGCACAAGAAATAAGCGTTTTTGCAACAATTAGCGATATTTCATTGCAAGTTTTGAATTTCTGCAAGTTCATTGTAACACAAAGCGTAAATGAATAGAATAGAAGTTTGGAAATCAAGTGGTGTTATGATTTGGAAAAAAAGGTGTGCAGTCATTTTAAAGTGTTCACTATATAGACATTTGTTGTCTAAAACATGAAAGAACACAAGTATGTGTTTCAGAATTCAGTAATCTTTCAACTATTAAATGTTAAATGTAAAAAGTATTTTGAAATGTTGGATCTAATCTGTTAGGATTCATTGTTACTCTGGACACACACATACACACATGCTAAGGTGCATTTCCTCATTTCTCGTGCTGTTATCCCATCACACCATACAGCTCTGCTGCGGACACTTAAAGGGCCATTCCACTAATCCTAATCCTGAGCTTTTAAAAGCTTCTGTAATGGAGATCTTCCTGCATGCGGCGCCTCAGGCCGCTACTTTAACAACGGTTTATTCTCCAGATCACATCTCTGGTTTCGACCGCAGACACTCTGGAGACCCAAAATACATCAGATCTGATTCCGTTTACTTCAGAACAGAAACGCTAGGGGACAGAAAATATGTCCTCTCATTGAGCATCATCGAAAGGAAAGTTTACAGTATTGAGACTCAAGATTGAGAAGCAGATGAAGAATTTATCACAAGACAATAACAAGAAGAGTTAAGTCTGAATGATGCAAATTTATAGATGTTTTGGATCGTTGGATTTTGTTCATGTTTGATAAAATGATGCTGTGATTCATTCAACATCTTTTGCATTCCAAATGAACACTGTGTTATCTCTTTCTGTGTGTGTGTGTGTGTGTGTGTGTGTGTGTGTGTGTGTGTGTGTGTGTGTGTGTGTGTGTGTGTGTGTGTGTGTGTGTGTGTGTGTGTGTGTGTGTGTGTGTGTGTGTGTGCAGGCCTGAGGGCTGATGAGTTGATAAATTAAGCCTGAGTTTAAAACAGTGTGCTAAATCCTCCATCTTGGCACGGATGTTAGGGTCACTGTTTTCATCAGAAGCATTCAGACCCTCAAAAGTCTTAACTGAGACTCTAACAGGTCACACACTGAAAATGTCTTCTGCACAGCTGTTTTGGTCGGATGCTGGCAAAATAAGCAATGCAGAAACTTTAAGAAGTCCAAATTTAAAACTTCTTCTTTAACTTCATTTTGCGCAGTCCTCTCCGCTTCAGAACACTGTTCAGGCTTCATATTTGGTTTCAGAGTCAGACTTAGAGTTGTGTTTAGGTTGTGGGTAGTTCTCTGTTTGTTCTGAGCAAGACATTATCCTTTTGTCAATATTTTCCAGTCATGTCCCATTATTAATTATAACTGGAAAGCAGACAGACAGACAGAGAGAAAGTTCAACAGCAGAGACCGAGGGAGGCAAGTAGGAGCATGCTGGCAACAAACACACAAATCCAACGACACTGGCACATTTAGATTCTCCCAGAGCTATCAAAACATTTTTAATAATAATTTCAATAGCTTTGCTGTGACAGATGACTTCATGTTTGACATGTGATTCAGGATGGAGGGATGTTTGTGAAGGTTAGAGAGATTAGGAATCAAACTCTGCATTAAAGGATGAACCCTGTCGAAAGAACTTCCTAAAAACCACAGTAACTGTTGGAATTAATGAAGGATATCTAGTTTATTTCTCTGTTTATCTACTGTCTTCTTACCTCTGACCTTTGACCTCCCAACTCCTGGCTGCTCATAGGTTACTTTTACTGATCCAGGACTTTAGGGTTTTTTTTTCTTGTACACAGTTGCACTTGTAACCCCTGAAAAACTTCTTGTCATGTCGTGAAAAATCCCCCTTTTTATTCCTCAAACATGTCTGACTCCCCCAGACGCGCTGCACTCCCCTCACCGCAGGATAATTCAGGTGTGTGTGAAGATGTCGGCCATCTTATCAGGCTGCGGATCAGCCGGTGAAGTGTGTGTGTGTGCAGAGAGTAGAAAGTGCTGTAATGTAAACACTGGATGAACTGTGGCTGCTGTCAGCCCGAGGCAGAGCGGCACTGACAGTCTGAAGGCTTCACTTTGATCTGGGTCCTGCTAAATACAAGTGTGTGTGTGTGTGTGTGTGTGTGTGTGTGTGTGTGTGTGTGTGTGTGTGTGTGTGTGTGTGTGTGTGTGTGTGTGTGTGTGTGTGTGTGTGTGTGTGTATGTGTGTGTGCATGTGTGTGTCAGAGAGAGAGAGACTGACATGGTTTGTTGTGTTTATGTGTACAAATTTAGTTATGTGTTCTCTAGAGTTTCTTAGTGTGTGTCTGTTTGTATTTGTGGCCCTTGAGTGCTGTGTTTGTGTGTGTGTCTGTCTGTGTGTGTGCATGCATGTGTGTGTGTGTGTGTGTGTGTGTGTGTGTGTGTATGTGTAATTAGTATAGCTGCATGCCTCTCAAGGTCAGGGGTGTCTCCTTAGGTTTGATGCCGACGGAGTCTGACAGGTGCTAAAATCTGCTTTAGCTTCACCTCCTGCTACCTGAGGCACACACACACACACACACACACACACACACACACACACACACACACACACACACACACACACACACACACACACACACACACTCACACTCACACAAACCACCACCACCTTTTCATCCCCATTGTGATGTTTTGCATGCACATTTTCTGCCATCCTCTATAAATGTCTTGCATCAATCTAAACCAAAACATTGATCACCTTCAGCTGATTCTTGTTTTTTTCTGCACACTTTCGAGCAAACATCAAAAACTACACAGAGACAATTAATATTCACTTTCATTTATACGAGAATCTGTAATTACAATAAAATTAAATTGGATATAAAATGTCAAATTTCCATTGTAACGCTGCGTAACACTACTTGTTTTCAAGTTCATTCTACTTTCCAGAGTTTTGTCTTATAGGTATATTTTCTGTATTATTGTTTTATTTATTAAGTGCATTGAGACATTTTTAATGATGCCCACTCCATTATTTACATACAAAAGCAACATTTCATGGTTCATTTAGATCTGTTTAAGATAAAATTCAGTTTTCTTTGATAATTTATGCACATTAGACCTTATTCAAAAACAGATCTTTTCTGAATTTTCATACGATGGAACAGCCAGCGAAGCAGACATTGCAAATGTTGTGTCAGTCTTTGTGACTTGATGTCTCCTTTAGATCAAAACGCTGCAGGATATTCTAATATAATTTCTCATACTTATTACATTCAATCCCTCACATTTCTTTGATCTGTAATTGCACCAAACATACATTATAGAGACGTGCTCACACACATGTTTATACAGTACACACACACATAGGGATTTAATTAAAACCCTGTGCAGTCAGGTTCACTGTCATTTTTCTTACCTCCAGAAAAAGACAAATCAGACTGAATGTGAAATGTTTTTAAAAGAGGCAGGGTTCAAAATGAAGCTTAATCTCTTTATTGCTCTTTTTTATACAGAAAAGGAGAGGAATTGATCTGTATGCTATAGTTTTTATATCAAACATGGGCTGTAAGGACTCAAACAGGTTCAAACAAGTTCAAATCTATCCTCAATGAAACTTATTCAAACCAGAAATCTGGACTTCTCAACATGCTGTTGTCTGTTAAATGTCATCTCTTTAGATTATAGTGCAGTAAACTCAGGTTACAATTGTGCCTGAATGGTTTATACAACATACTTTTTTTCACACTTAAGGCTATAGACATACTTTATTACTGTAACATCAGTTTTATGATTTCATGGTTTTATGATTAACTTAAGTGGCGAGCAGACCTGCCAAACATAACATCAAAGTTGAATAATGATCTGCAGTTTAGTTTTATTAGTTGCTCTAAAGAAGCTTCATCGTCTTTACATTCCTTCCTTGAGAGTGGATTTTTCTTGTTCATTACATTTCTGTAGAAGATCGTATCGCAACTTGGCCTTTCTTTGAATCAGCCAAGTGCAAAAGAGGGATAATTTTTGCACTTCCCATTTCATTTGACTGTGTAAACTCCTTAAGCGAACGTCCTTTAACATTTGGTTTCACACGGGACACAAATGCAGGTCCCTTAGTCCCTGTGTTTGTCTGACCCCTCCACTGCCCCTCCCATTCGTCCTTAGAGCCATTCTCATTCCTAAAACTACGTCTGTTGCTCTGCGTCTAATGATGACGCAGATGGCGGCTGTGGCTCAGGTAGAGAGGTTCGTTCTTCAATCAAAAAGTCGGCTGTTTTTATCCCACTAAAGTGTGCCTTCTGAGTCAGTTTCAAGATGGCGAGGGCGACTTCCCATCAGTATTTGATGCCCTCGGAGTGAGACCAGGCTGAAAAGTGTAAGAAAGTACATCACTTCCTGTGCAATGGCTTCGGTTTGATCAGAATTTAGTGACATTGTCAAAAAACTAATCTGCAAATCATCAAACAAACACACATAATTAGTCTGGAGCATACTTAGTATTAGTATGGATATTAGGGAAATGGTTTGTGCTGTAGGAGTGACTTGAAGAGTCTTTGTTTAGTTTTGATTGGATTTTGCCCTGAAAAACTCCCCAACGGAGCATCAATCAGTATAAATTAAGAATATTTCAGCATGAATTGAAAGAGTTCCACATTTCAAAAGCTTTTTGGTCCATGACCTACGCCGGCAGCCTGGTGGACGCAGACTTCCTGTCCTGTTAAAGAGCTGCCAGTCAGGGGAGCGGTTGTCAATTTACAACGGAAGCGGCGGTCGGATATTTTATACCGTCTTTCCTGGAAACCCAACACTCCAACGAGCAGCAGGAGGGAAGAGAGAGAAAGTATTCAGTTGTTCCCCGGAGACGAGAGAAGATGAATGATGGAGGGTAAAAAAAGTGCACGACAGGGGTGATAACGAGGTGATGTGGATCATCGTATAGATATGTACTGTTTGATTTATCCATCTGTCATCACGTAGATTTATTTCCTTGATGTGGGACAGCTGGACCATGGTCATGATTTTCGGAAAAAGAAAAATTGTTTTTTGAATTTGTTAAAACGAAAGTAAAGACTGTAGAACAACTAAGTCCTGTCATCAAACACATCTAGGGACCCATAATCTATTAAGGTCGGAAGTGTGAATAACTGTCTGATTTGAATTAAATGGGTCTCTCAAAGGACACATTTGGGATGATACAAACTAAAGTTGTGCAAAGCGCTAAAAAATTAAGGATATTTTGTAAAGAATCCAAATCATCATATTATCGCTAAAATATAATTTATGGAATTCAAGAACGACAATAAAGTTTCATCCAGAAATGTCAAAATTGAAAAATCAGAATCAGCAAAAATTTTAATCATAAAAGAGATAGGCCACAATGAAAATGCATCCCTGATACATATGTGTGATTAACTTTCACTAAGTTTATGACTAAAAACCTTCAAACAAACACTATATTGTCTTAGATTTATGAACAGTTTTAATAATTCGATTTGTTTAAGGATGTCTTCACATTTGGTTCCTTTCAGCTCTCCGAACAGACGTTTTTTTTTGCACAAATGTGAGCACTGGAAAACAAGTATGGTTAGCTTCAAGTCCAGGTTGGGGTTCGCTTAACCTGTGCATTGAAGACACAACACGCTCCGGGTTTTCTTCACCCTTTGCCATTGTATTTTAGACATCTGTGCTTGCCGTTTAGAAAATGCCCCTTTGATTGGCTGCCGATATTTGGTCAGAATATGCTATCAGGGGATCGGCATTACTGCTTCCTAGGTTGCCTATCAAGGATAATGCTACATTGTTAACATCAAAACCGTGTTCGAAGCACTTGGCTAAGTAACGGAGCTAACAGCTAACAACGTTAACAGAGGTTGCATTGAGTTACATTATGATGCTTTCAAGCACCATTGAGCTTAGTACTGTATTAGTATTGGGTGTTTGGTGAAATTCTAACGTTATCATGATGTGTTCAAATGTAATCTTGTGTAATTAACTTCACTAAAAACAGATGTTTCGAAGGCAATGCTTTCACAATAGTGTAAAATAGGTATTTGAGAGGGAATGAATGACAAAAAGCGCACAATGCCCCTTTTGAGGAGGAACTGGGCAGTATTCTGTGTGGAAGTACTTGAAAATGTCATTTGAGAGGAAAGGAATGCGGCCTAAAAGTCTAATTCCTGTTATCTCTTTCACACACCTGCCTCTGCAAGCTGATATTGATCATTTTAAACAAAACGTGTGAAGAGAAATATCTGTGGTTAACAAAAAAATTTTTAGGGAAAGTCTTTTGAATTTGCACTCGCCTGTTCAAACACATTCACACGTTCACAAGTGAGACACACACAGAGTGGTCCACTACCCCTCCAAGACCCACTCCACCTCCCCTCCTCCTCCGCCCTTTTCTTCTCCTCCTCCCCCTCCTCGTCTCTTTGATTCTCTCTTCCTTTCTCCTTGTTTGAGTCGCTACCTGTCATCAGCAGCTCCCTCCAGGGAGTGAGTGTGTTTGTGTGTGTGCTGATGCAGAGTGTGTGTGTGACCCTTTTAGCTGAGGACGTTTTTGTTCATTTTAACAGCGCTCACGTCAACAGGACGCCTTTGACTTTTGGGTGTTCTGCGTTTTCAAACTGAACATTTTCACCCATTGTTTGAGGTGAAAAAAATATTCACATTCTTGACTTGAGTACAAGTAATAGTGCACAATAAAATCAACATCCACCATTCAAATAAGTAAAAGTATATCAGTCTGTACCACAAAAGTAAAGTACTGCAGTAAATTGTCTTTTGGGACTGATTCTATTCGAGATTAATATCGATACTGATGCATAACTGTGATACATCTGAAGGGTTTTGATGTGACTAATGAGAGAGGAAAGAAAAAAAAAAAATAATTCCGATACACAAATATGAGTTTATATTTTGAACTTTTTGCTTTGCCTGAGCCTCAAATATTTATTTAAATATTAAAATCAAAGTCGAAGTAAACACATGGTAACCGTTGTGAATAATAAGAAAACAACATGCCCACAAAAACATCAACTAATTACAACAAGGTAAAATAAGTACGGAAAACATGTAACTTCAAAGTATCTTAAAACTTCTTCAGGTAACGAACACTGGTCTCCTGGTTGAAAGTCTTGTATTTGCTCCGTAGTGGAGTAAAAGTATAAAGTAAGATGAAATTAAAATGCTCACATAAAGTACCTAAGAATTATATTTAAGTTCTGAACTTGAATAAAAATGTATACCTCATTTACACCTACATCTGCAAGACATCTGATAACTGGAATTTACATGAAGGATCTTTGAGACGCACAACACTTCTCTGCAAAGTAGTGACGATGTGTTTTGTTCTTCAGATTTAGTATGTAACTGTTAAAACAATAAGAAAATTGTCTCACTTTCTTGCTTCTATTCTCTCACTTAAAACACTTGTTTTGGCCAAGTCAGGAGATAACACACAGCTTTCTGATGTGTACCTTAATCATCAATGACATAATGTCGAAAGAAACTTGAAAATAAATGATCCACCACTAACATAACAAAGTAAATGTCACTGTCAGGTGATTGAACCACAAATTTGTAAGAGAGAAATGTGGAAACCCAGATTTCGAGACAGAAGGAGAGAGGAAGGTGAGTAAGGTGAGGCGCACTGGGTTTGACCCCCGGGGCAGCCCCAGGGTGAGGGCCAACACCAGGACTACCGGTGGTCCACTTCCTTATCTTTCAGGCGGAGCGCCCCGCCGAGCTGGCAGCCCCGCATATCGGGTTCGGGCCGGGGCGAGGGGTCGCGACCTTTGCTGGGAACAAGGGCTACTGTTCTGCTCCACTCGAGCTTTAAAAAGAGACGCCTGTTTTCAGAGAGGAGAGGAGACGGCGAGTCCAACGCTTCATACACAGGGAAAGTCTTTATGTGATAATAACGGTCAAATCAGAAGGTAAACATCCTGAAAAGATCTCACAAACATGCTCAGCTATATAGATGTTTGTTCACATTATCCCCTGAAACACAACAAACAGATATTTACAGCACTTAATTGTTTTCAAAATCACGACATGAGTTTTTGTCCTTCCAGACAGAGTTTGGTTTTGGTCATGTTTTTTTTTTTTTTTGCTGTATAAGTCAACATCCCCTCTTTTTATTTTACAATCATTATCACAACACAGACAACACTGATGTTGCAGACAGCTATCTCTACATCCCTTGGTTTGGTTTGTTCCTCCTTTTGTCTTTCAGTTGGGTTACAGTAGCTTATATTACATTTGGATCCCAGATGGGACAATACAGAATTGGTTAAACTTTGAGGCCATCGAATCTTTGTTTCTTTCTCCTTTTTTTTTTTTTTTTTTTAGACGGACAGCGTACCGCTAGTCTTTATGAGACCTTCCCTTAAAATGTTTGAGATGATAAACATCACCCACATCAGAAGCTGCATTCAATTAAAAACGTTAATTCCATAGGGAGCTTGACCAAAGACTCTCTGGTGTTTGGACCAAGATGCTGGTGAAAAAATACATTTTATGCTTATGAAGTATCTTCTGCAGCTTATCTCATTTTCTGGTTGGATCTTTAAGTTGGGAAGATTAATTATTCAGCCATTGAGGCTGTTTGTATGTTTCAGATGACAAAAACAGAATTGAGATCTTAAACTGTGTGATCTTTATCTTTGTGTTTTAGTTATTTTCACCTTTATTTACTTTCCGATGTCCCTTTGAAAAGGGATTCAGATTCAAAAGAATGCTATTGAACTCCGACCTCAGGTTGCAGACACTCGCGTGGTCTCTCCTCTCTGTTCGTCTTTGAGCCGAGTTGTGACGATGTCAAAGGGCAGATGGAGCGTCTCTGCCACCAAACACTTGTAGTGTCACTGAACCTCTGCTCTGGCCTCAGGGCTGACATACCTGACGGAGGGAAATGACCACTCCACTTCCTACCTGCGTGTGTGTTTGCGTAGGAAGTAGCATTCTTTGTTTACTGTGATGAGGGAGTAAACAAAGGAGAGAGGAAGTGTCCTTTATGTGAGGGACAAGTGTCCATCCAGCCCTGCAGTGCACATGCACACACGCACACACACACACACACACACACACACACACACACACACACACACACACACACACACACACACAGCAAGACCACCTGTTACACAAAACACACACACAGAGGAGTGTCCTCAGGCTACAATTACAGATCTCGCACACACACACACACATACCGGTTGTTGCAATGACTCTAATCAGCACTTAGTTGGATCAGCTAAGGTGTGTGTGTAAAGTTTTACGAGCTGAGATGACGTTCACAGTGAACCACAAGGTAAGTATTTTACCCCGCGGTTTGAATTTGGTTGGGAATGTGATTGAAGTGTGTGTGTGTGTGTGTGTGTGTGTGTGTGTGTGTGTGTGTGTGTGTGTGTGTGTGTGTGTGTGTGTGTGTGTGTGTGTGTGTGTGTGTGCGTTTGTGTGTGTCTCCCAAGAAAGAAGCACAGTTGTGTTAAAAGTGACACGTCTTTTTCTGATGAGGACAAACTTTGTAAAATCGTTGTCAGAGTTCAGTTACAGCAACAGTCTTTCTGCAGCAATCTTTTATTGCAAAATTTCAGTTTCATACACAAAATATGATAAAATATAAATAGTTTGGTGGTATAATGGCTCCGTCATGTTTCAGTTTGTAATCATAAAACATTATTCTATAACTCAGGAGGTAGAGCAAAAAAAAAGTCTGTCTAATCCTGGGTTTGAACCAGGAGTTTGTTAGTTCTCCACACGTCTGAGTGAGTGTCCTCAGGGTACTCTGGGTTTCCTGTTTTCTCCCACAGTCCTATGCATGTAAACAAGAGACTGTTCATTGTGTTTAGATGTGAATGGTTGTCTGTGGTAGAGTATTGACCCGTCCCAGAAGTACTAAAGATAGAAGGGATTGAAGAAAAAAATATAGGACACATGCAAAGAGTGAAAGAGTTTGTGTTCACTGAGGAATGCAGGAATTCAGTTTCTTCCTGTAAACCAGAACATTATCTGAGCTGACTGGGCATCAGGATAATGTGGAAATAAATTCAACTGTTTAGTTTATTTACACATGATAAACATAATTTGAAACTTTATTAAAAATAATTTTTGTGTTCGTGTCCCAACATGAAAGTAGAATTTCCACAAGCGAGTGAAATAACACAAATTATTATCTGAAAGTCAGTCAGACAACTGAATGAGTATAGAATAGTGATTAGATTGTTGGTAACAAAGGCAACCTGTTGTCGGTTACAGTAATTGTTTTAACTGTTGCATGTGGATCAAATAGTTGCTTTTGTAATTCAGCCACTCTATTTTGGACATAGTCTCACCCTCTCTCTCTCTCAGCAGTGTTTCCTCCTCCCTCTCCTCCCTAATCCATTTATCATTTACAGTAGGAAGCAACCTGCCAGCAGTGAATTATGTGTGCTCCACCCCCGACCAGCACACACACACACACACACACACACACACACACACACACACACACACACACACACACACACACACACACAACAGTTCCTCCATCCCGACCCAAACTTTCAGCAGTGTAAAAGTTTATTAAGAAAAGTTACTCAAGTACTTTTGAGATACTTGGACTGGACTTGAGCATTTCCGTTTTCTGCAAGTGAAAGTCATATTAGAAGTTTTTTTCTTCAGGAAAAAAGTGTCAGTAGAATAGTAGACTGAAACAAGTTAATACTTAATGGAGAGAATAACGCTAGCTGCTGCACAATATGAGGCATGAAAGAATGAATCAGAGGATCCTCAAAATGCTTTGAAATGCAAAAAATGTACTGAATATAATATATTTTGGTCATTCAGGGAGGCCAAAATTCTAGCTGTCTCGCCTTATTGATCTGTTGTGTTCTGTTATCATTCCCCCTCTCTCTCTGGTTCAAAGAAATTCAGAATTCATAACTTGAGTTTCTAAAATCTATATATTATATTATACATTCTTGTTTGTAACATGCAATGATCAGAAACCTGAGCGTGTTCAGGTGTGTATGTGTGTGTGTGGGATGGGATGGGTCTGTCATGTCTGATGGAGTTTGTGAATGAACACCTGAACTCCACCCACATACACACACACACACACATACCTGGAGTAAACACATGCACACGCCCAACAAGACCTGACACACACACACACACACACACACACACACACACACACACACACACACACACACACACACACACACACACACACACACACACACACACACACACACACACATTCATTTCTGGTTGTTCCCCAATTCCTGCCCCAGTGACCTCTGACCTCTATCCATCAACCGAGGTGCTACCTGCCCTGCAGCAGTGTGTGTGTGGTTGTGTGTCTGTGTGTGTGTGTTCGTGTTTCCTGTGTTGTATTTTTGTTTCCTCCAAGAATTAGAGGAAAATATTTCTTCAAAGCTAATAAAATGTTGATGCGCTCAAAATATCCTGTGAGCCTCAGCTGACTATCATACATTTGGTGAACTTGTATAACAAAGTGCTTTTATTTTGATACAGAGAGAAACGACGGGATTTGTCAATAAATTGGCAGAAAAATAATTGCCAATAATTTTGATTACCAATTAATCATCTACATCATTTATCATGCTTTTCTTTTTAATATAATTTTCAATTTAACATTTTGGGGTTTTTTTGGACTATTGGTCAGACAAAACAACACATTTGAAGATGGGAAAATGTGTAGGGCATTTTCCACTATTAATTAATTGAAAAATAAATTATTAACACTTGCAGCCAGAGAAGAAATGGACAAAAACACTTACCGATTTCTTATAATGTATCCAAACTCAGTTTAACTGTTCATATCTTTTATTATCTGTTTACCTGTCTGCTGTTCTGCTGTTCACTCTCAGTTCCTCACCCTCTCACTGATGTTCTTTTATGTCAGCAGCACATAAACACTATTGAAAAATCCATGTGTTCAATTCACCCTGACCTCTGTTTCACCCTACACTGTCCTCAGATCCAGGGTCAGCAGCTTCACTCAATGTGGATTGGTACATTTGTAGTAATATGAGTTTACCTATTTCAATATATGCAAGAAAACCAACCATGTTCGATCCTCCAGATTCACTGGAAACTACACAATGTGGACTGTCCTTCAGGGGTTCTCAACCTTTTGTAACTTCAGGCCCACTTTAGATTGTTAAAAACATTCCAGAGGAACAACTTCCCAAATAGTTGAGAAGAAGAAAAAAAAATTGTAACATGACAGTATAGTAGAAAAAATAAATTGGGCTGTAAATATGTGTTATGCCACTGTCAACTGCAATGACCAAAATGAAAACTCCTCTTACCCTTACACACTGGAGCATTTTCTCCAAATCACTTTTATGTTTCAAAACCGATCCATTTTGTGTCACTGCATCTGAGGGAAAGTGGCAAAACACAATGATGTGTTGTGACTGCCGTGGCAATATACGAATGTAATTGGTCATTACAATTATGCATTTTAACAACTAGCTTTGTACATTACCAAATAATGTCTTGGGCAGTAGATCTGCGCCCCACTAGATGGCGTTCTGAGGCCCAGTGTGCGGTAGTAATTTATAGTTTTCAGCAAAAAATTTCCAGCAGCGCACTGCGATGGCCAATCAATTTTAATAAAGAGCACATTCCCGGTAGACTACTTTGTTCTCTTTGCGACGTAGTTCAGCTGTTTACTTGTGCATTGGTTACGCATTTGATGAGCGCTCAAACTTGTTGATACATTTTACTTACCTCCTATTTAACTGGACTTCCTGGGTCATATTTTACCGCCTGAATTGTACCTGTAACAACACGCCCACATTAACCCATGCGTTATTTGTATCACCGCGTTTGGTCTCAACACAGCCTTACTACTGTATGCTGTCCTCACTTGTGTGTGTGTGTGTGTGTGTGTGTGTGTGTGTGTGTGTGTGTGTGTGTGTGTGTGTGTGTGTGTGTGTGTGTGTGTGTGTGTGTGTGTGTGTGTGTGTGTGTGTGTGTGTGTGTGTGTTCAGATAAGCACTCTATCCCATCCTGTCCCTCTGCTTTAGAGGTTGAAGCTGAGGGCTGTAATTATACTGTCTGGCCCAGAACCACCTTTCGTGTGTGGGTTTGTGTGTGTGTGTGTGTGTGTGTGTGATGGTACACCGCTGCATAGCGACACACAGCTCCACCTTATCTGCTGTCTTTGAAACCCAACTCTAACGTCGAACTAAGTGACTGGAATCACACAAACCTGCAGGTGATAAACACATGGTCATACTTTTCACATATTTTGGAGACACATCATCCTCTGTGCAGGAATGTTCAGTACATCTGCTGAACACCGACATTTTTAAAGACCTTTGTCTGGATGCTCAATGCAATTTGTTTACACTTTAACCACAAAAAGGGTTGGGTATCGGACCTCAATACTTTTCTACCGACTAAAATGTGTCTTTAGCATAGAATTTAAAAAGTCTAGTCAGACTTAAACTTGTTTACTTACTATTAGTTCCTAATTTAAATACATTTGAACTGTATTTTATTGAGACTTAAGTTACTTCAACTAACTTTAATTTTGTGTTAATTTTTACGTTCCCTGTGGACAAAAGCTGAAGTGTTTGGAGCACCAGGGTCAACATAGTCCCAGTTCTGGTTCTCTCGTGCCTGGCCTTCAGCAATGTGGTGTTGCCTCCCAATGAGTACTGGCAGAGCAGCGAGGTGAAGCTCTGCTCCTGGCCGGAGAAGGGCCCGCTGAAGACTGAGCTGATGAAGTTACTGAAGAACCTGCATGATTTGGTCTAATTTTGTGTGGAAACTGACCCGGTTGCACCAATGACAAACATTCAGACTCAGAATCAGAATCAGCTTTAGTGGCCATGGATGCATATGCATACAAGGAATATGACTCCGGTTTCTTCCGCTCACTAGTACACAGAAACAGACAAATAAACAAAAAACAAGGAGATCCAAGAAGAATAACTATATAGAAATAGCCAATCATCTCACTGATGCTCTTGTATATTTTCAACAAGAGTCATATCAGGCATCAGTATTTAAATTAAGCTGTTTCATAAAAAGTTCCTCACTGAAGCTGACAGGAATTTCAGCTTCAGTAGTATAATATTAGCATTCATTTTTTAAATTTGCTTAATTGTGTAGAGATCTGGGTGGCTGCACTTTTTTCCCCTCAAAAGGGCTCTGTGTCGTAGAATGTGCCTCTTAAAGGAGATTTGATTGTAAAGGAGCAGACTGATGTGTTATCAATACATTAATTGGATAGTTGGATTAACTGTATGATCTGGTGTCAGGTAGGACGGAGCACCAGCTCGGCTCAGACTGACACAAACAGATGAGACGAGCAGCAGGGAAACGGCAAGAACAATGAGAGAGAGCTAAACACACGGGGAGCTGCCCCGCCTAATGCCCTCCATGGTAATTGTATTGGCTGTGTGTGTGTGTGTGTGTGTGTGTGTGTGTGTGTGTGTGTGTGTGTGTGGGTTGGTGTGTGCGCTCTCCCCTGCTAGGTGAGGGAGGGTTGCAATCACTATGAAAAGAGAAGAGGAAGGACGTTTGGCCATCAGAATAAAAGCTGATTTAATGAGAAAGTAAAAACCCTCTGAGACTCTTAATTTACTGGAACACTCATCCTGCGTGATGGATGGCAGAGGAAAGTGTGTGTGTGTGTGTGTGTGTGTGTGTGTGTGTGTGTGTGTGTGTGTGTGTGTGTGTGTGTGTGTGTGTGTGTGTGTGTGTGTGTGTGTGTTTGGCATTTACTGCTTTATATAATCTGATTTCTAATTTCCCTGTCATAATCCAATGTTGCTGTTATTTCTTTCTTCTTACATTCCATATAACTAACAGTAAACACTTTCCTGAACAATTTTGGCAAAGAAACTTCCTTCTGTCTCATTTTTGGATATTTCTTGTTTTCCTAACTCCTGCAGGTGCACCTGATAAAATGAAATGAGCAGACACACTATTCTCTCTCTCCCAAGGTGCCGTCAGATGATTCTTCCCACCTGTGAACAGAGACACCGACCCCATTGGCTAGTTTGAAACTCAGTGGTCCAATCTCCAGCAGGTATGTCTGATATAAATGGAACCCTTACTCATTTTTGCCTTAATATTCTTATGTGACTTTGTCTTTATGTGTGCTTGTCAAACGCAGTTTACCTGAATGGGATAAAATTAAACTTTAAATCATATGTTGCCCTGAGGATTTTCTCTTTAAAGGTTCCCAGTAAAAGGAAATTGAACTTCATATGATTGGAGACATTTCAACTTCCTGTATTACATATCCATGTTCCCATTGTCTGTATTCATTAGAGGGAAAGTTTTGATCATGCTGAAATATAATACAAAAAAATTACTAATATTGCAGATTATATGGTTTAATTTTTAGATCAACAAAATGACATTATCATTGAGAACAAAGGTAGACCAGACTTGCGACTGTTCAGTGAGCCTCAAGCAAGCTGTCGGGTTTATCCAACTTGCTGTCGGGAGGCAGGAAAATTCAAAATGGAAAAGGAAAAGAAAAGCAGAACAGCTGTACCAGTTACACATTATGCAAGATACAAGCATAAAACAACCAGAAATGCAAAAGGCTCTGTGCAGCTCAGAGAAGTTCCAGTCTGGTGAGAAGTTCCAGTCCACTGAAGAGCATCCAAGTTGATTTTGCATTGAAATAGCTCCATTGACTTTATGGCAAGAAACACACCACATTCAAACCACAGTTAGGAAGAGATATTGAAAAAAGAGAGCTCATGGTCAATAAGTACAGAAGAGTAACATTAGGATTAAGGGGTTAAAGTCCCACTGGGGCCACCGTGGTTACTATGGATGCCCTCCTGGGACCGTGAGGTGTTTGGATAAAAGCCTCCAGTTAAATCTAATATTTGGGAGGAGTCGGTGCTCTGCCTCACCTCTGGCTCCGCTCTGCTGTAACATGATTAAGAATCAGGTTGATGAATCATCTGTCAGATAAAGTTAAAAAGGGCATCAGATACAGTGCTAGGAAATCACTCAAACGCACACACACACACACACACACACACACACACACACACACACACACACACACACACACACACACACACACACACACACACACACATAGGATGTTTTAGTCGACATATTAATCAAGTGTGGTCAAATAAACTGTGGCAAAGTAAAAGGAAATAAAGTGAATGACCAGGACAGAAACTGAGAGGACAAAAGAAGATACAATGAAGGAAACAAAGAAAGTGAAATGCAGAGAAGTTAACAGAGAGAAAGAGACGGGAAAAATGTGATCATCTTCAAACCTCAGACCAACAAAAACTGTGCTGATCGGCCGTTTTTGTTTGTTCAGACTGTAGATGTTGGGTCGGCTGTCTGAGGAGACAGAGGTCAAAGTTCAAACCAAAAGAAAACTCCTCTGACCTTCTGCTGAATGGATTCTGCTGCAGTCAGACACAGCTTGTGTCTTCCTTCCAGCCTGATCAGCATCGACCGCGAGTTGCCCTCAGAGTCGACCCTTTAAATCTGTCCCTCTCACCTAGAGGATCCCAGAACCCCCCGCACCATTAAAATCTGTCCTCTCCTTGTTTACCCCTCAGAAGTGTTCATCTCCATGTGAGCTTAAACAAGCTTTCCTCTCTTCATTACTAAGACGAAGCCTTATCTCTTGATATGTCCAAACATGCAGCCTCCTCCAGTACCACCTCAAAATATCTCCCAGATTTTATCTGACCAGAGCATTACTTAAAATATGTTTCCGCAGCACAGCTAAAACATCGAACACCCTTAAAAATCAGCTGGTTCCCTCTTCATCTAAATTCTGCCCATACCTATAAAGTCATAGGTCATTAATTCATAGAAATGCACTTTCAAACAGCCAACGGGAACCTGCCAAGTGTCTGTAACTACATCTTAAAAGCCAAAAGTAGAATATTAATCATAATCAATGAATAATCAATGTTAAAATGTGAAAACTAAACTTTTAGTACGTCTCTTTAGAAAATGTGGGATTTTTGGGGACAGTCCATAC
Organism: Anoplopoma fimbria; assembly: GCF_027596085.1. Classification (NCBI taxonomy): domain Eukaryota; kingdom Metazoa; phylum Chordata; class Actinopteri; order Perciformes; family Anoplopomatidae; genus Anoplopoma; species Anoplopoma fimbria. The sequence goes on along the minus strand of NC_072454.1, from coordinate 6,698,007 downwards.
CACAAAGACAGCAGCACAGGTCATTCATTTAAACAATTGAATTAAAAAAAATAGTGGTTTTGTAAATTACGGCTGTCCTTTTTGTAGAAGTGGAAGTTGCATGTTTTGTTATGACACTGCACAATCTGAGGATGTTACGGTTTCATGGTTGATCGAGACCACAGTTCCCATGAAGTCTCCCACCTCCAGTCAACCTCTTTCAACCATGGAAACAAAGTACTTTTAGTTTCCTAACCATAGCCCTACCTTAACCATAGAGGTTGAAAAAAATGCTTTTATGAGTCATTTTTTGCATCAGTAAATGGGACGTTTTTGACTGCGCTGACAACTTGTTTTATCATGTCAGTTATCAGGACTTTGATCTTTGGAACGGGAAATCAAATTCCTTTTTCAAGATCACAGAAACAAAAAACTGATTCTTATTTCTACTCGATGGGATATTGGAGACATAAATATGATCAACTGAACTTTTTTCAGCATTGCTGTTAATCTATAGCCGTAGAAAGGCCTGAATTGAAAATGACAAACAACTTAGAGTTATTTGTCATATTCTTGATAAAACTCATAAGATTTTTTTATTTATTTAATTGACATTGTCATCCAATCATCCAATTTTCTTCATGTGTTCTCAAATTGTACAGTCTGAACACCAGACATTTTTATAGTATAATACATATAATAACATTGAAATCCACTTAAGATGATAGAGTCTAATGTAAATATCCATCTTTTGGGGGCTGTTATTATTTCATTTGTAGTTATGTACTAACATTGTGTACTTTGTCCTTAATTTCTGCTGCATGTTACAATCCTATGTTTTGTTACTTTCTTTTGTTTATTTACCATAACTAACTACGAAATAGGATAATTGTTCCATGAAATATATATATATTCAGATTAGCACAAAAGGGATCCTATAAACAATCAAAATTTGAGCTTGCCCTTAAGAAGAAGAAAGAGAAAACATCAAAACTCCACACATCCAAAGTGCAAACTAGAAACCGTACTCTCAGGCTGAGGGCCTTGTGGGGGTTTTGAACAGGTTTGATGGGGTCACGAAACTCACTCAACGGGCAGACGACCGGGTCAACTTTCAGTTCAGGTAAGAGAAAGAAAAACAAGCAGAGTTGCAGTTTTTGCAGCTTCTTCAGTGACGGGCTGACTCTGCTGACACATGCAGCTCCTGAAAGGCAACAGAGATACACTGAAGGGGTCAATCATACACTCACTCAATGCATTCCTTCCTTCCCCCTGAGCTTCTGTCTTTCTTTCATTTCTTTTCTTCTTATGGGAGGTGGAGGGGTGGGGGTGGGGGTGTGGGGGGGGCTGCTGGAGCTTGAGAAAACAAAAAACTCTGGAAGAAAGAGAGAATGGAGAAAGAGGAGAAGACAGAAAGGAAGAGAAGAGAAAAAGAAGAAGAAAGGGAGGGCAGAAGTTAAAGTGAATGATTTTTTTTTTTTTTTTTCTTTGGAGCGTCACAAGTGGACGGCGTGACAGGTAGCTTTCATCATGGGCCGCCCTGTCGTTCAGTATGATTAATGGGCCGCTCAGGGACGGCCGGCGCGTTCTGAATGAGAAATATGACTACTATCTGCTAATTTGTTTAGTATTGAGCTACTTAGAGAGGGGCTGGTGTGTGACTGTGTGTGTGTGTGTGTGTGTGTGTGTGTGTGTGTGTGTGTGTGTGTGTGTGTGTGTGTGTGTGTGTGTGTGTGTGTGTGTGTGTGTGTGTGTGACAGCCTCATCCATCCTTAAAAAAGTGAAGCAAAAGATACTTGAGCCAAAGCCTGCGACACACACACTTTTGATTGACACTGTCAATCTAGAGAGGTCTAAACAGGCATGAGGGGGAGGGGGTGTGTGTGTGTGTGTGTGTGTGTGTGTGTGTGTGTGTGTGTGTGTGTGTGTGTGTGTGTGTGTGTGTGTGTGTGTGTGTGTGTGTGTGTGTGTGTGTGCCCCACGGCTGGCACTTCATTGCCAGCTGGGTTCCTAAAGCTGTCAATCATTCTAACAATGTGCACCAGGGTGCCATCCCCTTAATGGTGTCTTTCTCTCTCTCACTCTCTCTCTCACACACACACACACACACACACACACACACACACACACACACACACTCAGACTAAGCTGCAGCGTCTCTTCCTGTTGCATTGTTAAGTCCCAGCAATTATCTGAAAATGACACCATGCTAGTTTAATGTTACACCTATATGTGTGTGTGTGTGTGTGTGTGTGTGTGTGTGTGTGTGTGTGTGTGTGTGTGTGTGTGTGTGTGTGTGTGTGTGTGTGTGTGTGTGTGTGTGAACCAGCCCTCTAGGGAAAAGAAGCGACATTAAACCAGGTGCATTTGGTAAAATAAAGTAATTTATTGCATGGATCAGTCATGAGGAACTTAGATTTAGGAATAGCCAAATGACGACGACAACAAAAGAAAAAGAGTCCGAGGATGCTGCTTAAATCTTTTACTGTAAACAATGAGAAATAAAACCTCAACTATAGATTTACCTGCTCAAAACCAAACAAACATGTGAAGCAGCACTTCTGCTCAAGTGTTCTACACATGAGTGAGTGCGTATGTGAATGAATTACCCGGCCCAGTCCCCAGGTAGGTTTCACATTACTGTAAAACAAGTCTAATCTACAAAGCAGTAAGACATTTATCAAAATACAATCAGAGTTAGAGACACAGAGGAGTTCTACTAACATCGAATCACATATATATATATATATCTTGTCTGATTATTTCTGCAACATCCCTGGTTCACATCTAGCAACTTTTTTTGTGTCGCTAAACATTTCTCTCTCCCCTTGTTCCCTGTTATCTTGCTGGTAAATTGTAAATTTACTGATAGTGCCAACAGAGGAGAAACCCACCCACTGCTCCTGAAGTAGACCACATGCAATAACTCCTGTGCTTCTTACAACGCAAACAGTCCCTGTAAAGGCATTCACAAGTGGAGCAACAACGCCCTGCATGCCTGGATGATGCAGCCAAGACAACGCAGCCTCAAACACACCTCCAGACACACAGACAGAGAGAGAGGAGATGATCTTTGAAGCTGAGGTGAGGTGAGCCGGGGGGATCACAGAGATTTGATGCAGCGACACGCATCTTTTGAAACCAAACCCAGAGTTGTGACAAGTGGTGATTAGCGGGCGTTTGTCTCTTTATGCTTCACCCTCCGTCTGTCTCAGAGGGAAAAAAAAACATCCACCCTTTTTTTTTTGTGTGTGTGTGTTTGTGATCCACACAAGTCAGGGTTTGTGTCACTGTGTGGGCGAGATGTACTGTTTGTGTAATGACTGTCTGTGTGTAACCGTATAAAACGTTTGTGTATTGCTCATATTGATATGACTGTAGTTGTGGACATTGTTACACCATTTCTCGCCTCCTGCTGTAAATGCACATTGTCTCTCTTTCCCTATCTGTCGCTGTGTCCATGTTTCTGACATTGACCTTCGATAGAGGTGTATCACCTCTAAAACGCTGTGCAAACCAAAGGATTTTGCTAACTTTTGAATTAAATGGTGAAATGACCACTCTCTTAGCTTTCTGGTCCCTGTATTAAAAAAAAAGCTCATGACAAAACACATAATTATCATACCATTTACATTCCTTTTCACTCAAAATCTCAAAATAAAATGTTTTACTCTTATGTGACGCTAGACTTGCTGATGGTACAGGTGTCATTGAGTGGTTAATATGTAGGAAGTACATATTAACAGTAACTAATATGAAATGAATGGTTTGGAATTGGTTTAAACGACACTCCTACTGCACAGTTTTAACAGTTTACGCATCAAGTATATATGAAGTCTGTGCTACTTTGATTTTACTTCACTTAAGACTCACATAAATTGAGATTAAAGAGATAAATAGATGTGGAGAAAAATCGACACGTGGCACCTGTAGAGGTTAAAGCAGAGGCAGGTCTCCCCTGCAGCAGTTTTGCGGTGAAGGTGAATGTTTTTTTTGCTCTGAGCAGTAGGCATGAGCGGATCTGAGTGCTGAACCGAAGCAAAGCAGAGTAATTGTCTCTTTCCTCCTTAACAGGATTAGAGCCCAGCGGTGTGGCGGGTTCAGCCCTCCAGTCAACCGTACTGCTGGAAGCCGCCAGAGGCTGCCAGCTGGACAACCGCTAGCGTTAGCCGGGGTCACTGAGCTCCACCGGGGTCTGGAAGTCTACGTGAGAGGAAAAGGCAAGAGGTGTGTGTGTGTGTGTGTGTGTGTGTGTGTGTGTGTGTGTGTGTGTGTGTGTGTGTGTGTGTGTGTGTGTGTGTGTGTGTGTACAGTAAACTGGAGCAAGCAATGTTTTCATTGTACTTGAGTGGAGGAATAATTTATTTATTTCTTTAGTGCATGAAAACATTCTGGCTTGTCAAATTATCAAGCAACTTGAGATTTTTATTGGCAGCTCGGGACCTAAAAACAATGTCTGTTAAATTAAAAGAACAGGAAATGGTGCTACATAATAATTTGACCTCAGAATTTTGGGTTTTCCCACAAGAACACACTTCCTCTGGGTTGACCATCATAAATCTTTCTGTACCAGCAGTGGAAGTGGAGTAGAATAGTGGTTGTGAATGGACGGCGGTGAAGATGTACATTCGCCACGAATACTGAACACTGTTAAATGCTAACAAGAGTAGAGGTAGTATTATTTCTAGTACTGATATTCTCAGTTGCAAGCTGTCAATGTCTTCAGATTGCTCACAGTTGACTCTATATACAGTATGCATATATGTGTTCTGGGGTTTTTTGTGAGTTTTTCTGCAGAATTTTTGTGGGTCTAGAGGAAAGACTTTCTGGATTTTCTCTGGAGAAAGGTACTGGGTTTTTTTTAACAATAAACACTATCAAATTTGACCAGGATCAACAGATGCAAAATGCATGACATGTCAACCAATGCAGACACCCAATGCAGTATAAACAGAACCACAAACGCCTTCCCATTCGTGTCAATGTCCATTTCAGGGCAGAGCGTAAATAGACACCTTTTTTGTCAGTTTTTTTTTTTTTAGACAGGACGCCCCAAAACCCAAACTGCAGACAACTCTAATTACCGGACATGAGCACAAAAAAATATTCTGACATTTAAACAATTACATAGAGCCACTCTTAGCTGCCAAAAAGCCGTCCTACCTGACCAGATACCCGACCGAGAGATTGGACAGGGAGGACATCAACTCTAGGTGGTCTCATCATCTATTCATTCATAATGTACATACCGGTACATTAAGGTCCATCAGTGGGAGTTATTGTTCATGTACTGTGTATTCTAACCGCTCTCTCTTCCTCTACTTGGGGCCTTTGTGAACCTGGTATGATAATAACAGCAGAGAGGTTACATCTTCTGATGAAGGGACGGGGAATGAAATGGCCTCAGGTACCGTGGTATCAACTTAGTGAATGTGTGTGTGCGTGTGTGTTTTTGTGTTTACAGCTTTGTGAGCACCAGATTGAGTTTAAAACCTTGAAAATGTAGACATTTTTGGAAAATGAGGACATGGTGACATTTTTGAACGGTGAGAACATCTTTAGGAATGTGGAGACATTTTTGGAAAGTGAGGACATGCTTAAGTGAGGATATTTTGGAGAGCAAATACATTTTTCTAACAATGAGGACATTTGAAGACATTGGAAAGTGGAGATATTTTTTGGGGAAAAAGTGTAACGTCTCCATAGCGAGGACAATCTGAGAACAGTGAGACATTCTTGGAAAGTGAGGACGTTTTCTCCGATCCTTACTTCTCGTTATGTCGACAAGGGTCCTCACAAGTATAGAAGTGAAGCATTCGTGCACACATTGCACTCGTATGTGTGTGTCAGTGTTTTAGAGAAATCAAACACACACACACACACACACACACACACACACACACACACACACACACACACACACACACACACAGGTAGATATGCAGACAGTTGGATTTGTTTCAAGGTTTCAGTCGATTGACCGCAGACATTAAAAGTTGAAAAGCTTCTCCTCCTCCTCCTTTTTGCTTCTGCTTACCTCTCTGTAACCCCCAACACACACACACACACACACACACACACACACACACACACACACACACACACACACACACACACACACTGATACACAATCTTTCATACACATCTTCACACGTTAATGACTCTAATTACAAGCAATTACTCGACATATCTTGTGCTGCTGCCCTCCGGCTGTGTTTAAAGCGTGTTGACTCAGAGGAAGGTGACCTGTGCCGAAGGTACAGCTGAAGGCCTCACACTGAGTCTGTGTACTTTTTGGCTTAAAGGGCCATACCACTGTTTTGTGTGGTTTAGTTCATAAACATGACTACAGCCGCCTTTGGCTTCAGATAATATTTAAATCAGCTTACAGAAACACACAATTTTCTGATGCGTTCTGATATTAATGGAAAAAAATGCTGAAAAGCAACAATTTAAGTTAGGTACAATAAAATTAACATTCTTTCTACAACATCTACACATCCAAAATATTTTTAAGAGTAAAAGAAATTAAGAAATGCAACAGATTAGAATATGTTTGAATACTTTGTATTTCATATTTAAATATAGAAGACATTTTGTACTAAGGACATGTTTGTAGTGAGTTCATTATGGGAACGAGAGGACTATTTTAGAAATAAACTTTTTCTGAGCCTTTTAAAAAAAGATATATATAAATATCATAATGAACCAAGGAATATGAAAATGTGTGCATACAATTTGAAACATAAAATATATTAAAATACTTAAATTTCAGTTTTTAACTGGTCAGTTGTTTGGTAATAGGCCTTTTTTAATTGAGCGTTTCTAATTTCATGTATAAACATGTACAAACATACATGTATCAGCACTTCCATGCCTGAATGAGCAACTAACTGATACATCTGAACAAACATCTGATTAATGTGTATTTATGTGTAATAATGTGTTCACCACAAACCAGTGAGACATAAATTACAGAAGCCTAATTACAGTGTGTGTGGGTGTTTGTTTGTGTCTGTGTGTGTGTGTGGCAGTTTCAACCCCAGCAGCCATTTAAAAACTCTTAACTTATCTTATCCGTCTCAATGAGCTCAGATCCATTTCAGTCTAGTATGCAAATCCCTCTGGTGTGGCTCTGCTACTGTAAATGTTTGACTGAGTCATTATGGGGACGGATTGCAGAGGGGGTGCAACCACAAAACCTGACACAAACATCTGTGGCAGGAAGCTAAGCCGTGTGGGAGACTCAAATAATTACATTTACTCCAGTTACTGAGGATGACACTGTTTTTTTCTAAAGGCTGTTATTTTTGTCTTAGTTGGGTGGTTCTCGGTAACATGAAGCATTGACATGAAGACTCATCGTACTGTATCTCTGGCCGGTTCCTTTTGCAAAAATTGACCAGGTAAATATCTGTGATTGCAATGTGTCTCTCACAATCTAAATAACCACAAACAGATTAACAGAGGTCACCGAAAATCCTCTTCTCTAATGAGTGTGTTTAGGTTATCATATGTGTGTTTGTGTGTTATCAGCGGCAGAGCAGTTAGCGAGCTGATAGCGCTGATGATCGCCTGCTGTCTGTGTTTACTCTCCATCCTGAGAGGCCAGATAACAGCAGATCAATTTATCTGCTTCAATCTCACAGATCTGCAGCTCAGACTTTTTGTGATTGCATCTGCATTTCTACTGTCTGTGCCAGCTAAATTGAAACTCTGATACATTTGCTTTCCTCACAAGAGCATCCTCAAACTCTCTGAAAAACTTCAGCACATCATGTGGTGCCAACTAAGTCTGCAAAGGGAAACTAACAGTAAGGAAGGAGAGGAGAGGAGAGGAGAGGTGGGAAGGCAAGAGAAGAACGAACGGGGGGAAGGAGTGGAGATGAGGCTAAATTTAGGCCGGTCGTGCTGAAGTGTTTACACAACAAACCTTTCAATTAGCAACAGGCGACAGCAGGCTAACTGTGCTGATTAGCAGAGCAATCCGGAGGCATGTGTAAGTGTGTGTGTGTGTGTGTGTGTGTGTGTGTGTGTGTGTGTGTGTGTGTGTGTGTGTGTGTGTGTGTGTGTGTGTTTGCTGTTGGAAGGGGGTGTTACCTGTCTGTCCTGATAAAATCATGAATTAAACAACGCAGCAGCCCACTGTACATACATATACAGAGCCACAGTGAAGGTATGGTTGTTTCACTGAAAGAATGTTCCTGAACATCTTGTCCAAAACATTTGAATATTTAAAACAAGTTTGATAATAAAGTAACATTACTTATAAATTTATCTATAAGCATAATTTTTACCCTAAACCTGGATTCAAAATTATTCCGTTGCACCAAAACTTTAAATTACAATTGAGAAGGTTTAACGTTAAAAAAAAATGCTTTTTTTGAGATGGAACTGACTTAATGCTACTGCTGCTGAATTTTTCTCAAAATACTGTTTCAGCAAGGAAAGTTATTGCCCAGAGCAGGAAGAGTGTCTCATTTATCATTATTGTGAAAAAACGTTTTTCCCTTTTCTTTTATGTTCACACACCTTTAGACTTTTTAGCTCATACATTTCCAGTGGAACGTATTTTCTACAAGTCATTAGTGAGCTAAAGTGTGTTTGACGAAACAACGAGGAAAATAAATTCTCAATTTTCTCTCACAATTGCTCTACCACTTCATGGAATGAGATTTGCTCCATCAAAGGATGATTGTCCACATCAAACGTAGTGATAGTTTTGTTTTTTGTATTTTCTACATTGGCATGACATTTTTGCTTGGTTAATACAAGGAACACAAAGGCATCACTCCAAAGTTCAAATAGCTCCTGAGGCACCTTTGTTCATTTCATGACCTACGTCAGTCCGTCTGGTATTTAACAGATGACATTTGAGGTGTCTCCATACTTCTGTCTCACTCAACATATTAAAATGAATAAAACTATCATGGTCTTATCTATCCATCCTAAGTTCTTCTCTAATATTTGTGGTCAAACAAAAGATGAAGCTTATTCCAGCAGCGTCTGTGGAGACGTGGAGGTGATTTAAAGTGTATTTTTGTGTCTTAGTCACAACAAAAGAAAGAATGTGAAGGATTCGTCGGCCGAGGCAGCACATCTCCTCTGGACGCTGCAGATTTGTTCTTACCTGTTTGCCGTCGCAGAAGACGCATACCTGCTCTGTGAGGCGTGTTTTCCAAACAGCGATATTGCAGGATGCTACGCACCAACATGTGACATACACCTACACACACACACACACACACACACACACACACACACACACACACACACACACACTCACAGAGGCCCACGGCACAGGACGTCATACACAAACAGCTTTGACATACTTTCAGCATACTTTCATACAATTATGTTTAAAACACACACGCACACACTCCAATCCATGCAGAGGTGTCACATGCACTCACCTTCACATAGGAACACACAAATGCACATAAACACATGCAACTCAAACATGTGAGGACGGTCCAAGTCTTACTACCACTATCTACTATCAAGATATTATTATAGGTACTGTAGTAATTGATAGAGATTTCGAAAAATGTGAAAGTTACAATTTTCTCTAAAAATGCCTGTGGGGTAAAGTTGATGAATTCATTCCTAGGCAGGGTGGATGCTCGCCCACATAGGGGCTCAATCATAATTTTTGAACTGCATGATGAAACCAGGTTTGAGTCAACAAACACTTAAACAATGACTCACGGATTCAGTAGGTGAGAACTTAAACGTGGTTGGATTGTGGTTTTATTGGAGGTTGTCCCGCCCGTCTTTTCTTCTGCGATGCACGATGTCTGTCATCACGGCGAATTGGGGCTTTAAGTTTAACCTTCATCTGCCCTCACCTTAAATCCTTCCTTTATCTCAGTTTTCTCTCATTATTTTCCGACAGTCAGCCTTACTTTTCCCGGCGGTAGTGTTGATTCTGGACCGCAGGTTTAATTCCTGCCATGTTAATGTAATGTGAAAGCTTTTTTCACTGTGAAAACACAGACGCCTTGGATTCTTTCCTAATAAGCTATTGTTAAAACTAGTTAGTGTATTAGAGTGTTGCCCTTCAGGGCTCAGATTCTGGAAAACCACGGAAAAAAGCACTGTAATAAGGTTTAATAATAGTCATCTGATATTATCTACATGCTGTGCTTATGTGATTAAAACTCAGTTTATGTTTTTAAGTTGAACTAACCTTTTTGACATTAAAATAAGGATATAAAAATACTTTAGCTCATATTGTAAACAGGAATGCATTCAACAGTGCAGACTAATAAAAACAACTATACAAATCGATGTAAATGTAGAGAAGACAAATTAAAAGCACTATTATAGGAGTAGAAGAAAAACAGAGAGTATCTTAAAGTGCTATTCAAAGGATGAATACTTCTTTAAATGCTTGGATGTAAAACAAAGTTGTCAATTGTTATGTTTCCTCTTGAAATGTTGTACAACCTCTCTGTGAATTTCTGCTAATCAAATTCTAATTTGCCAACGTGATCTCATGGCAAGGCGTATAAATAGCACAACATTTTATGAACATTCTCTGTGTCATGGCAACATATTCTAGGCTTTTGGCAAGTACATTTTCATCACATAGTTACCGTGAAATGGCTGCAGTTAGGTTAAGGCAACAAATCCGCTTCGGTTTAGGAAAATCATCATAGCTGCGTTTAAAGTAAATACGTAAACTATGTTACATGAGTGCAGAAGTGGTGGCCATCTGACCTGGTGCAGTGGGTGCCCCATGAAACAAGGCTGAGACCTTAATGCAGCAGCCGGGTTACAAATCTGACCCGTGGCATTTTGCTGCATGTCGGCCTCTCTCTATCTCTCTCCTCTTAATCTTAAAGGCAGAATGACAAAAACAATCTTTAAAAAAAACATAATTACATAAAACACGTCACAAACAGCACTACTGGTATGATAACTCATCACTTTTTTTTTGTTAATTTTCAAAGTAGGATCCTTTAACATACAGACACATTGAAATATCTATCATTACCATTAATACAATTAGTCCTGGCACAATGATTATAAGTTCGATATTTCAAGCTGACACAAAATCTTATGGACAAAACAAAATAAAAAAGGCAAACAGAGCTTTGAGGATCTCCTTTTCTCTTTATTTTTTTTTTATTTTTTTTGTTTAAATTTCTTTCCACTTCCTTTTTTTCCAGTGAGGGAAATGGGGCTGTGGCTGCCCTGCCACTAGTTAGGGTCTTGGCTTTCATGGAGTTAGTCCCATTCACATGAACATTACTGTTGAACCTGGAACAGTACTTAGTTTTATTTATGTTCATAGTGGAGAAATCTGACTCACTGCTGTCAGTAGATCTCAACATGGTCAAGGTGTGAGGTGCTACTTTAATTAGACCAGGAAGAATCAATTTGATTGGCTCAACTGAGTGACGACATTGCCATATTAATTGAATCTCTACTTGCATATAGATTTGATCTAATTGGGTGAAGTTTTTTGCATGAAAGTATTTTCTCACCAAGTCCCCCCTGATCCTGAACAATCATGACCCGCTTTTTTTAAAGCCACCTTATCATTATGACATCATATTATTATTCTGTGGGATTATAGCGGAACAAAGGTCATGTTAATTCACTTGGAAACGCCTTCGCCCCTCCAGTGATCACCGGTTCTTCTCACAGTCGTGGGTCTCAGGCCGGGCTTAAAGGTTCAAGGCGTCTTGGGCTCTGCAGCTTCCGTGTCTTTTGTAGACAACCTTGGGAGGCTTTCTATTCATCCCAGGGTGTATTATAGCCATCAGCACTCAGGCTATATGTAATTAGTGTCGGGGTCAAAGGTCAAGGCGGGATTTAAGCCTGAGACCTACTGGTCAGTCAACAAACCTGGGGACCAAATCCCCCTGGAGTCCGGGGACAGAAACCCCGCTGCTGACAGATCTGAGCCACACAAACACACACACAGTTGGACCTAATACAGGAACACACACACAAAACAGGTTTGAAAGCACAAAGTAAGGCAAGCACAAAGACCAACATGCAGGTTTAACATTGATTCAACAACAAATACAAGAACCGGGTACCTGCATCGTGCTAACTGTTTTTAATAGTCACAGTTATAAAACATTTAAAACGGTGGGAAATTGGAGGAAGGACCATTCTTTAAACCGCTCTACTGTTACTTTAAATTCTTGCATACGACTTACTTTCAATACTTGTTTACTTTTACTCAAGTCAAACTTTAAATGGAGGGGTTTGCAGTTATAATGATGTGTTTGGTGGCATCACAACAGTTAATTAAAGGATTTCTCCACACGCACACGGACCTTTTTGCAGGTGAACACACACCGACTTTTTCCCCATAAAGTTGTATTACACATACGTTGGGGCACAGCTGGTCACACCTGCAGCCAGGAGGCAAATAATTAACAGCAACTGACAAAATACACACACACATAATAATAACTAACAACATAACAATACATACTAATAAATGAAAATACATAAACGTTCACACACACACACGCACCTGATTGCGCTAGCTTTCACGCCAACATGAAATCATATCATCAATCATAAATGCCTGGGATCAAGGAAAGTTCAGTCGCTTCTCCAAAACCTCCAGGCTTCTTCCTGGGGTTCCTGCAGATGTCAGCGTGTACCAGCAGCCTACCAGAGGTGGCGACTGTAACCCAGCCAATCTTTCAGCGAATCAGGGGAAAGGACTCCTCAAATCGTTGGAAATAGAGGTAGCCAAGGTAGCAAAATAAAGGCTTTGAGTTTAAAGTTTGTCGGAGGTGAAGGCAGCCGCGGCTCAGCAGGTAGAGCGAGTCATGAGCTCACTGGTGAGGGTGTAAATGGGTGACTGGGAGGCAAATTGTGATACATTTTGGATTAAAGTGCTCAGTAAATACATTTAAAAGGTACCCATTTTGATCATTTTTGCATTTTCAAAATTTGACATATGAAGCAATTGGACAATGCAATCTAAATAGGCATAACTTTCTTCTCATAAATTACTTCATTTTTTGTTACAGGGTCTAATATTCCCAACCATGATATATTGATTCTTCACTTATCAAAATTATTGTTTATCCCTGTGTGTACAGGTAAACGATGTACTTTGTGGCGAACAATAGATCCACTTTGTCTTTATTATTTTTCATTAATGAAATGGAGGATTGCAAATCAACCAACTAACTCAACAAATAAGAAGAGGATCTGTTCCGTATTTCATATTTGGTTTCTCTGCCATTTTATTTCTGCTTTCGAGCTCTATAAATCAAGTTTTATTAGTAATCATTGTAGATGTTGTTGAATATTTTGACACTCATTTGTGGTTCTCATAGTCTGGCTATGACCTTTCATTTGATATTTAGTCTTCTCTCCAATGATTCAGTTGTGCAACCTATTTTTTATTATCAGTAATCTGCGGCAGTTATCACCCTCCCCCGGAGCACATTGCATTCGAGTTGGCTTTGATGAAACATTCCAGTCATGTCGTGACACTTTTCATTGTACAGATTAACCCCGTAGTCTTCAAATCAGATCGATACACCAAACCTGATGGCGGATGCCTTAAATCATTAAAATAACAAATATAATTGGTTGTTTACATATCATTTAAAGGCATATACTGTTTAAAATTGTAAAATAGAAAAAATATTTCTTAATCCCTCTTTGCACAGGATTGTGTTTTAGGTGGATGTGCCCTGTGATTGTTAAATAAAAACTTGCAAATCTGTAAAGTAAAAAGTTCACAGCAAATTTTAACAAGGTTACCAAATACAGACATCATGCGTCAGTCCATGGTGTCTATACAAGCTCTGATCACCTGCCCGCATTTGAATACTTCATCCCTATTAGCTAGTTGCAGGCAGTCAGGGGGGATGGTGTCCATGGCTCTAGACGGAAGGACCTGGCATGCTGCTAAGTCCTTTTTAATACACAACATAACTAACTCAATGCTAAGCTGACATAACCTGGCTGACGCAGGGGGGGTCAGCAGATAGACAGGAGGGAGAAAAACTGCTCTGCTGACCTGGAAACAGAGCTGCATGTTGAGTTTCATGACCTTAAGCACAGAGGTCACATGAGGGTCCAAGTTATGGTAAAAGTATTATTTAGTGTATTAAAAAGTAAAAGTGAAACCCCATTAGCGTGGACAATTTTTAATGCACCAATCTGACAGCATTGTTAAAATGTTATAGTGGAACCACGAGGTGCAGGAACAACTAAGGTTTGTTCAAGTGAAAGTTTGATGTGGTCCGACACAAAGAGACAGATCTGGTCTGAGATGAAGACAGGCGTTAACACAGGCTTCAAAAATATTACAGCAGTCACATGAAATTATATTAACCTGAACACAACTTTACGCTGTTGTTGTTTCGTCATAATTCATCAGAATAAATGAGCTCAAGTCATGTTTTATATTGAATATCCGTCAACTAAAATAGTTATATTAAGCAAATAACTGTCCCAACACTTAAATACTTTTAAAGCAGGATTTTAAAATAGTTTTTACAAACAATACTTGAATAAATAGTACTCAACTACTTCCCACATCTGAAAGTAATTTATATCTGTCTCTTTAGTACACAGAGCATCCAGTAGATTTTTATAATGAGCTGAACAAGCAAGATGTTCTCACTCTCAAAAATACCAAAAATGAGTGAAGTGGTGTTACAGTAATACAAGAGATTGATATCTAATTGTAGATTTATTAAAGTTTGTGCTTTAAGAAGCAGCTCTGTGTTAGCTTTGACGCCAGTTTGACATCATCACCGACATTTGTCAAAAATCAAGTGTTGCATTTGACCTTGAAGCCTTTTTTTTTTTTTCTAAAAACAAAATCAAATTTTGGACTGATGTGGCCACCTCAAAAATAAAAACCCTCAGAAGTCCAAACTCTTTTTGACGGAGGGCTCAGAAGAATCACCGACTGCCGATTGTCGCGACTGTATTATAGATGTGAGGCTGGAGGGAGCAGAGAGGGGCGCTGAGGCTCAGGGCTTCATTAAGTGAACTCATGAAGTGTGTGAGAGGTCAAAGCCCACGCAGCGCTGCCTAATAAGAACACCACCACCGCTCCACACCCCTCTCAGGCCCCTCCGCCCCATCAGACACTGGACCTGTCAGTTAGCATCTCAGACCCCCTTACTGGTCCTCTGTTCCGCACCAGTAAGCCCGCCTGGTAACCACTAACCACTGGGTGGTGGTGTGTGTGTGTGTGTGTGTGTGTGTGTGTGTGTGTGTGTGTGTTCACACAGAACAGCAAAGAACAAAAAAGGAAGTTTGCTCTGATTGAATGTAATCTTTTAGATTAGACACCATTTTTGGTTTGTAATGCTAAAAGCAAAGTTTGACCACTGTGGATTCAGACTTCCATCATCTTTTGTCTTGATTCTTAATTTCTGTCTCACGTGTGCAAAAAAAGGAGGCGCACCCAGCGTACAGTATGCTGACCTCGACAAACCAGCTGTATTCTAAGTTTAATTCATACAGTGGCTATCCTTACTAGCTAGGCTTCTTACATGCTGGCTTATAACTTTTTTGAGTTTAGTCTTGGTCTGAGTACATAGACTTTTTTATTGGACTTAACTTGAATGCATCAGTTTTGGAAAAATGGATTCACAGGTGTTCATGTCAGGCTACTAATCATTTGTGAACTGATTTGATCTATTCAGAAATTCAGCCAGCTGTTTTCTTCTTTCTGCTCTTTGCCGAGCATGTACGATTGTCAGTAGACCCCTCTAGCGATAGCATAACGAACAGGTAAAGGAGGGGTTGAGCGAGTGGAAATTGTCCAATAGTTAATCATTTGTAAATGGTGTTGTTCTCTCAGGCAGATTCGAATTAAAAATTGCTAAAACCGGTTGCCAAATATACTTTGGCGGCCATTACTATACCTGGGTGGCCCCTCCTAGTTAAGTCATTATGTGGGGAAAAACTGATGTATCCATCAAATGTAAAAGTTTAAATAGGCTTGTGCATCATTTTGTACTAATTTTCGAGTCATTCATCCTCACATGTGACCGATGTGCTCCAACAAAGTGCTTCAGAGTCTTAGTATTGTCTGACCAAAGTCTGACAACAGAGACTCTGGCAGGCTGATTAGGGATCTGTGTTTGTCTTGTTAAAACATCAACACTTAAAGTACAGCTGGCTGTTTCCGGACTCTGTGTGTGTGTGTGTGTGTGTGTGTGTGTGTGTGTGTGTGTGTGTGTGTGTGTGTGTGTGTGTGTGTGTGTGTGTGTGTGTGTGTGTGTGTGTGTCACTGAGACTGTGTGAGTCACTGAGACTGGAGGTAGCAGCTCTGTGATCAGCTCTGTCCACTGACCACACACACACACATAAACCAGTCAACCTGACACACACACACATACACACACACACATACACACACTCACTCCAGGCTGTCTCTGCTCTGTCAGTAGCTGGCAGCTTTCTGACTGGTAGCTGATGAAAGCAGTGAGGCGGTTGCCGTGACTGCAGCGGTGGCAGCGAGCGAGAAAAGCCATCATTAAGTGCTAGAGCTTGTTTCCACAACAACATATCAGTTATTATAAGGAGTCACTTCCTGGTTAGGCATCCCAAACAATTAAAGAGGAGGGGCCGGTCGGGCGCCAGTCACCTCTGAGGTGTATTGAGTTGATAAGGTCAGAACAACAAATACACAACGGCTGCAGGAAGTTGTGTTGGCCTTGTTTTGAGTTAGAGTTGAACCTCCTGTTGCACAATCCATCACTCCACATCATGTTTAACTTCCTCTGAATTTTCTGTGCACTTTCACTAACAAACGTTTCATAGATGTGCATGTTGTTGGCAGGTTATTAAATTAAAAATTAAAAATGATAGTAAAACAACAGGAACAAAAGATGAACAAAAGCTTTTGCAGCATTGTACATTGTCAAAAAAACGCATTTCCCAGAGCTTTTAACCTTCACACTGTCTTCATCAGCAGATGGACTTTGATGGGTTTGTTTACATGCCATTTTAGTAGCTATTCATAGCAGTAATACTTATTATTCCCTTTCTGCAAGAAGCAGAAGAGTATAGGGCGAGAAGATTGGCTGTTTCTATAGTTATTCTTTATGCAGTGCAACTCGTCAGATTAGAAAATCAGAGGAAATCATGCAGGTTAACCAGAAACTCCTTCAGCTCAGACTCTAGCAGGGTGTTGGGCAGCAACTAACCCATCGAGGACAGACCCAGATCCGGCATCGCTGACGACTTTAACCTGCAAGCCGAGCTCCAGTGGGAGATGAAGAGCTCTGTGCCCGGCAGCAGAGCTCCGCCTCACTGCTCCACCTGGAGGTGTACAATGGAGGTGAGGGAGGCACAAGAGAACTAGAACCTGAAACACCAAGGACAGACTGTCAGACTCTGATGCAGTAAAATGAGTTTTGTTCTCAGAAACACTTCATTCTTGTACCATGTTTAAAGTCATACAAAGAAGAAGACTAAAAGTGTTGTTTATATTCTTTACTGTATTGATCAAATAGGGAGCCAACATTAACATCTCAACAATGTTATCATAAATAAAGGATAGAAATATGAAAATCTTATTTAAATCATCCGAACTCTGTATCCGGTCAAGTCAAGAAAGTTTTAATGAAATAACCCAAAATCAGAAACTTGCTTTACAAACTGTAGTGATGCTTAATTTTTATGATTAAATCTTTACTTAATGAAGTTAATGTTTTACAGTATACAATATGTGATAGATTACCTAATTTACCTGCTAATGTGCAGCCATTTTATGTTTGTAGTGTTTATTTGTTACAAATGTGTTCTACAAACTGCACAGCATACGGTATCCTCTTTCCTAAGACCGTCCAGTGGAAGTGCATCTTGATATGTCAAGGCAGTTAAATAAAGACATGAAATTGTAAAATGAACAGTTTATTTTCTTCATTCTCCTTCAAACAGAAACTTTTCCTCTGCCTCTGTGTCTTCTCCTCCCTCTGTTCCTCTCTGTTCTCATCAGCGGCTCTATTGACTGGAGCCTCCCCGACGTCCCTCCCTCCATCTCTCCCTCCATTCTTCAGAGGGGCACAATCTAAATTAATCTGCCACCCGGCGCTGGTTCGTTCCCCGTTCACCCTTCTCGTTCGTGCACAAGAAGAATACAGGCTCCTCTTCCCTCTGTTTTTCTTTCTCATTCTGTTTCTGCTGCTCCAGGGTGAGCGGCAGGTCAGGCCTATTAGCCTTTTTCACTGTTAACCGCCCGCTAAACAAGACAAGCTTTTATTTCATTCACAGAAACACAAACACACACATACACACATACACACACACATACACACACACACACACACACACACACACACACACACACACACACACACACACACACAAATCAGGCAGGCACAAATGCTTCACAACAAGCTCTGAAACTCTGTAAATACATCAACAAGCTCTGTAACTCGCTGTTACATTTCATGGTAACTTTTTTTAATCTTTTCCTACAATTGACCTTTCTCTATTCCACTCTTACTTCCTTACCTCAAACAATAATTGCTGGACTTTCCTGTTTAGTGACAGAGCTAAAACTCCCCAGTGATTGCAAAGGATCATGGGTACTACAGTTTGCTTTATTACTCTTTGCTTGAAGTAGATAGATGGATGTATCATACATTAAAATAAATGGTATGATTCATGCTTTAAGATGGTATCATACATGCCCATTTGAATTACAACGTAAAACCTCCAACACCATGAGTGATGTAGCTGTTTCTGTGAATGGCTACCTGTGTTGCTAATTAGTTGATGTGATTCACCTGCTACACTAGACTGATTGCAGTTAAATGGAGCTGCACTGACCACATTGCTGAACTGTGTTAACCCAGAAGTAAATTTGAATTAACTTTTTCCTGAAGAGCTCTTCCTACCTGTAGCATCGAAATGAGTAAGTCTTGTATTTTAAATAAGCATAAAGAAATTCTCTTTTCATATACTAAATGTTTTGTGTATTGCTTATGAATTGGGCACATGAACACTTTTCTTTATTTTAAGTGATCATGTAGGGGAAAGTTGTTGGGTCTAGGTCAGGATCCTCCTGCATGCGCTGAGGCCTGGAAGATTAGCTGAGTCCTTCAGCATTTACCTTAGCCTTTACAGATAGCAGGTTATATTACTGGCATTTTGTTATTTTTTCTTTGCTAGTCTTTAACAAAGGAGGGAGAACACATACAAATAAATGTTTGCTTCTTTATTAATTAATGCTTTGAATGTTGTATACGGCTCCTTTAATTATTATTTAACCGTCTTTGAACCTTGTTATGGCAGGCTTTAGCAGCCAATGCTACCTTGTATAATTGTAACAATACCATCAGGGTTGGTGGGCAGTGGAGATGCGTTAGGCTTACCTGCACCGGCGCGGGAACACTGCCACGGACACGGGACCCAACAACACCAGTATACTGCAAGATACCGAGAGCTTCCCCTTGATGTGATTTGCTTACTAATTATTGTGCAAACCCGTTTAGCAAGGGCTGGAAATGTAATTGACCATCCTTTACTTGTAAAAGTCTCTCACTCAGCTTTTATCAATGACATTGTTATGGCCGAAGTTAGCGGCTATGAACAATGTATATTTTGTAAAAATATATCTGGTTCTGGCCAAATTTAGCAGCTAATATAGTGATATGTATGATAAATATTACCTGCTTATTGCCAAAATTAGCAGCTAACGATTACATTGTGTATTTGGGTAATTTAGATGTTGTTATGGCCAAAGCTAGCAGCTAATATTAACAATTTACATTTTGTCAGCATAGATCTGGTTATTGCCAAAGTTAGCAGCTAATATTAACATTGTACATGTGGTTAAGGTAGATGTTGTTTTGGCCGAAGTTACCAGCTAATATTAATAATGTATATTTTGTTAACATAGAGATGGTTATGGTCAAATTTAGCAGCTAATATTAATGTATGTTTGATTTATTTAGACTTGCGTATTGCTAAAATTAACAGCTAATTTTGCATTGTACATTTGGTTAAGATAGATGTTGTCAAGGCCGAAGTTAGCAGCTAATACTAATAATGGATATTTTGTTAACATAGAGCTGGTTATGGTCAAATTTAGCAGCTAAAATGAACATATGTTTGACTTAATATAGACCTAGTCATGGCCAATATTAGCAGCTAATATTAGCATGGTACATTTAGTTAATATAGACTTTGTTATGGCCAAAGTTGGCAGCTAATCTTAACATTTACATTTGGTTGACAGATACGTGGAGGACAACCAAGACTACAAGAACAAAAGTACATATTTATCAACAGCTGCTTGAATAGCATCCACTGGCCAGATAAAATCAGCAACAACGATCTCAGATACGGATGGATCACACACACACTCTGGAAACCCAATGCCAGCAATAGAAGGCAGCCCTTTAGGTGGAACCCCCGAGGCACAAGAAAAAGAGACTAGACCAAGACAACCTGGTGAAGGAACTTCAAGACTTTCATCAAGCAGAGGGGAATGACATCATAACAGCTGGAAAGGGAAGCAAAGGACAGAAGAATCTGGCAAACTATGGTCAACAGCCAACGCTCCATGAAAAGGAGCGATAGGCACAACATACATTTGGTATCATCGTTATGGCTTAAGTTAGCAGCTTACATTAACAATGTATATTTTGTTATCATAGAGCTGGTTATGGCCGAATTTAGCAGCTAAAAGTAACATATGTTCGATTTTAATATAGACCTAGTTATGGCCAAAATTAGCAGCTAATATTAACACGTTTTATTAATGTAGACCTGCTTATTGCCAAAATTAGCAGCTCATATTAATATTGTATGTTTGGTTTAGGTAGATGTTTTTATGGCCGAAGTTAGCAGCTAATATTAAGAATGTATGTTTTGTTAACATAGATCTGGATATGCTCAAATTTAGCAGCTAAAATTAACGTGTGTTTGGTTAATATTGTCCTAGTTATGGCTCGAGTTAGCAGCTAATATTGACATTTACATTAGGTTAACATAGACATTGTTATGGCCGAAGTTAGCAGCTAATATTAACGTGGTACATTTGGTTAATATAGACCTTGTTCTAGCCAAATTTAGCAGCTAATGTTAATATTTGCATTTGGTTAACAGACGTTGTTATGGCAATGATGGCAGCTAAAAACATTGTACAAATATTTACATGTAGCTTGTAATGGCCAGAGTTGGTGGCTAATATTAACATTGTAAATTTTGTTAAAGGAGGAGTTTTGTCCCCATCCTGGGAGAGTGATTACCATATTGAAAATACCATAGCAATGGAGCAACAGCTATTTGGGGTGGATGCTGCTGATAAAAATTAAATCCAACATTCAGATGGAAGTTTAAACATTTGCTTGGAAGACTTCAAGACAGTGATCCTCAGGTGAGGGGAGTTGCGGCAAGCTCACCTGCAGCATAACTTGCCACAGACACCACAACTCCAGGATACCTCAAAATAAGGAGAGCTTTCTTTGGTGCCAACAGCTGCCTGAGAAGCTGCCACTGTCCAGATAAAATCAACAACAATGATCTCTGGCACAGAACGGGCAGACAACTTGTCTAAAAGGGGATCAAGAAAAGACTACACAGATGGATTCTGGAAACCAAATGCCAGCATTACCAGGCAGGCCTTTTAGATGGATCCCCCAAGGCACAAGAAAGAGAGGCTAGACCAAGACTACATGGTGAAGGAACTTCAAGACTGACATCAAGCAGATGGGTATGACACGTTGACAGCAGGAAAGGAAAGCCCAGGATCGGAGAATCTGGTAAACTATGGTTAACAGCCTACGCTCAATGAAAAGGAGCGATAGGCACAACATATATTTGGTTAAGATGGATGTTTTTATGGCCAAAGTTAGCAACTAATATTAACTTTGGACATTTGGTTAACACAAACATTGTTATGGCTAAGGTTAGCAGCTAATATTAACATTGTACATTTGGTTAACACAAACACTGTTATGGCTAAGGTTGGCAGCAAATAAATGTATCTGTGATTAATATAGACCTAATCATGGCCAAAGTTGGCAGCTAATATTAACATAGTTTAAAGGTGGCGTTTTATCCCCCTCCTATGGTAGTAAGAGTAATTACCATATTGAAGAGACCATAGTGATAGAGCAACAGCTAAAATAAACTGCATTCTGATGGATGGTTAATCTTTAAACATTTGCACTGGAAGACTGCAAGAGAACGTGGCAGTGGAGTTGTGGCAATCTCACCTGCAGCATAAGATGCCACAGACACTAGACATCACAACTACAGGATACTGCAATATAAGGAGTTGACCATGATACACTTTGAGGTTCCAAAAGATTTGTGTCCCTTTTTATACTCTATAGTGTCAAATCTACCTGTCGTCATTCTAAAGTAATTGCATTGCATATCCTCGTCCATGCCTCAGTGACAGGGCAAGCACATACAATTGACCATCCTTCTGCTTCAATTGGTTCAATGATTTTACACGCCATCTAATCCCATGTTCTCAATCTTTTCTGTGTTGCCGAGGTTTTAGCTTGCATAACCCAACAAACTCGGACCATGTGAGATCAGAATTTATTATGGGATGTTTCAGCTGAACGAGGGCAAGGGGAGGTCAACTGGACAGGAATTTCATCAGTGCAGATCCCATAGGCACATAAATGGGGTTGTGACTGGAAGATGCCCACTTCAGATCCCCTCATGCAGTAATGCTGTCTACAAAGCCCTTCCGAAACACATCCAGCATTCTGTTGTATTGTTATTTTCACCATTAACTGGTGAAACTTATCTTTTTATGTGTCACTTTAGATAGTTGGTAAATGTAAATAAAAGCAAACGTGAGAAATGTTTTAAGAATGGGTTTGGCAAAATCCTGATCAGGTTTGTTGGATTCAATTTGAAGAATTACCAAGTAGGGTGGGTGAAGTGAAAGACTCTCAATATCGGGGACAAAAAAATGGATTAAATGGAAATCTGTAGCTCTCCTAAATAAATATTGACCATTCCCTACAACTCCCCCAACTTTTATGGAAGTGCAATGCTAAATTACTTCAATACTCGTTTAGGAGTATTAGGAGAAAAAGGGCGGAGAGACCAGATCACGCATAAAAGGCCAAATCTTTGTTTAAATAGGCAGTTATTTAAGTCATCATCAAACTTGTTTAAGGGGGGGGGGGGCACTGTCTTAGCAGTTCCCAAATTATGTTAATAGAGAACTTGATGTTTCTTTTAATTGTTTAAACAATAAGATTCTTGAGCTATTATTACTTGAGGAAAATCAACCAATTCAGAATTTGATAAAACCACTGAAGAGTTTGCTTTTAACTTATACCAATATGTATATTGGACTACTTATACTCCGAGTCAGACCTGTTTTTTTTTCTTGTATTTATATGACCTCCTGTTGCCTCAGTGTTGCTGTCTGTCTGAACATTTATTCCTCATGCCGCCTGCTTGTAGATGGTTTTTGGCTGGGACCCCCAGTTCTTGTCCTCCCTGGGTGTGCCAGCTTGGAGTGGATGTGAACTGTGGGTAGACGGTGCGGCTGATTAGGCCATGTCCTGCTGCTGTCATTAGGACACAGTGGAGACACTCAGCTTAATGGGGGAGACACATCGCAGCTAATTGCCTCAATTTGGATAAAGCCCTGTGACAGCTCGCTGGTGAGGAAGGGCACACACAAGGTCAATTGTCCTGCGCCTGAATGCTAAACTCATTTCTGATGTATTATGATTGACCGCGTAGACACTAATGAACAAGGAAGGGTCATTATTTCAGGGTTCAGGGAGTACAGAAACTGCAGCCGACCACAAGGAGCCTGTTTTTCCGCCTCTGTGCACCAAGCTTGGCGAGCGAAATCATATCATTTCAACTTTCGTCATTCCAACGTCAGCTCTTGTCATTTGGAAAATGACCTGCTATAAAGTGATTCCCAGAGCTTCCTGTCCTCTCTTGTGAAACATTAACAAAGCAAACAACGTCATTAAAAGTACAAGCGGACTTTCGGCAGATTCGAAGACGTAATTGCGAACGTCATTTTTTTTTACAAAATCAAGAAGAAAACATAATGGCAAGTACAAGAGGAACAGTGGACCAAAACTGCCTGAATAGAACAGCAGACTGCCAGCGCTAACATGTGGCAAGTTGCGTCAATGAAAGGTGTAGAAAAGACGTAGATGTAAGTCTGTGCGTCATCTTTTTTCATCAAGTATTTATCGCATTTTCCTCATGAAAAGCAGGGGACACGCTTAGTTGTAATTAGTGTATATATAACCATCTCAGCCTATGCAGATGCTTTCTAAAATGACTCAATAAATGGTTAAGAAAATCACACCAAATATCCTGAAAGATTGAGGAGTTGCCTATGGAGGAGTGGCACTTAGAATTGGAGGAACAATTGGGGAAGTTAAATGAGATGAAGCAGATGAACAAGGAAGTAAAGGTGGAGTTGGGGTATAAAAAGGAAAATAGTTGCAGTAGCAAGAAGAAGCATTGCGTGATAATGAATTGAAGCAGAAAAAGGGGTAGTCACTGAAAGTTTAGATGGAGGCGAGAGTGGGACATGAAGGGACATCAAAGTGAAAACTAGTTGGTGTAAGAGATGGGGAAGGGGATGATTGTCAATGGGAAGGAAACGGACAAGGAGAAGATGGAAAGGGTTAGGTTGTGCTCGAACAGAATAGTCTTAGACGACATCGGAAATCAAAAGTGTTGTTCTGTAAAACAGGATATTGTTTCCACCATTTCAGACACTCTTCTTGAAGAAATTCATAATGTTTGTTCACATGAAAAGTGACAGAGGTAATTTTTTAAAGAATAAAAAATTTGAACGGAGGAATAATTTCAAACCAAGTGTCCTTTTCTAACCTTCCCACTGCCCAAAATCGTTGTGTGGATGTTGCATTGTCTGTTCTTGGTGAGTCACAGAAATGGAAGAAGTCGTAGTAGGAAAGCAGAAAGAAGGTGGATAAAATACCTCTGATCACATTTATTTTCAGCAATTAATTTGCTCTGTAGAGGTTGTTATAAATGTAATTAATTTAGCATATTTCTTCAACTCCCAGGAACACCATCACGGAACCTTTATAATGGACTGAAAACAAAGAGACAATGAAGAGAAAGTGGAGCGGCCGGAGGAGAAAAGGTAAAGGAAGAAGAAAAAAAAGTCTGAGAAGAAAGATGAGGTGGTTATTCAAGAGGCGGGAAGAGGTAAAGAGACGTGGGAGCAGGACGGGGTGCGTGCCTAGATTCCAGACACACTGGAGACACCTAAACAAAGACGGGAGACGACATGCAAACATAACACACTAATGACCTCCATCACACAAAAAACGGGCCCAAACAATTACAGAAGTCTCTGCCCAAACGCGGTAATCCTTCGGAACAAATCAGATCACCTTTTACTGATTCGGGACAAGACATTGAACACGTAACTTCCCAAACATAACTGTAAAAACGTTTTGGGCTTGTGAATATAGCAGAAATTGGAAAAAAAGATGTAAGAATTTGGTGAAAAGAAAAATTGAGAATGAAATGGCAGTTAATAGAAACCAAAAGCTAAATGTGAGTAAAGATATGAAGAGATAATAAAGAGCAATCCACTAAACCAATAATGATTGAGGAAAATAAACAAAAATATGTTTATTATTGTATTGTTTAAGTATCCATACATAAATGTATTTTAAATGTCATATAATAACAATGATTAATAACAATGTATTCTAAAAGTATCCATACCAAAATAAATTTTAAATGCCATATAATAACCATAGAAATGACAATCATAGTGAGAAATAATATTGATGATGATTACTTTAATAATTATAATAAGACATTCATTAAGGTATGCACACCTTTCATTGTAACAAATACAATTCTCATTAATAATTCTGATTAAATGACAAATGTTAAATAATTTAAATGTTTTCTGTTATATCTGGTCCATGGAAAAAAATACAAAAGTGTAATTTCATCTTAATTATTTTCAAGTTTTGAAACACTTGCACACAGCCAAATGTATGTGTATATGTATGTATATAAAAACATACATATATACATATACATTTGGCTGTGTGCAGGTGTTTTTTATTTATTCATATATATATATATTAGATCTTTATTTGTCATATGCACAACAATTACAGGGAATCAGTCGTTAGCAGCAACATTGCTGTTCACCGTCTCCCTCCGACAATGCTGCTACAAAATCTTTTAATACAGGAAAGTAAAATAGTATTAACTACTAAAATATAGTAATAAAATTAGATTTTAAATAGGATAAAATACTGTAGTGGACTGGTGTACAGTAGTGATAATATGAATAAACTAATATCCTAGAGTAAATGTTTTGTAAACTGCGGTGTCTGCAGATATTAAAAGGTAGTTTGCAAAATAAATTCTAAAGTTTTGTTAACATTCACCTTTTTATAACATACATTACAACTCATGTAATTACAGGAAGACTGCACAATTAAAGTTGAATAGCCCTTTTCAAAACAAAATTACAAAATGCTTCAAAATTTAAACTATATAAAACATGTTTAGGGACACATTTCAGAACATTTATATTATTGATTCTTAAATATGGTAGTTAACTTTTTCTAAGTAAACGAATACGGTTCAGCATGGTGATTGGGGAAAAAATATTAATTTTTACATCCCTAATAAATGTCAAAATGATCATACATTTTCCATCGGTAGCCCTTCCGATCTGACCACCATGTAGTTGTCATTTTTTTGATTGTTTAAAAAATTAAACAAACAAAATAATTTTTCCTTTTATAATCGGTGTTGAATTAAAATCTTAAAGCTCACTCTCATAAGTCAAGTCAGTTTTAACAATGTAGCCAAAAATGTATAAAACTCCACAAAATAACAAACTTTACCAGCTAAAGGGAAACATTTCTGTAAGAGCAACAAAAAACAATTAGTCTTCCAGGACAGACAGAAATGCAATATGTGTTATCCATGTAGAAAATAAATAAGAATTACAAAAAAAAGAAATTAAACACATAATAATATATATAATAAATAAAAAATTCCATTTCCAACATTTGTGAAAGATGGGAGGAAAAAAGAATCCGCAAAGGAGAGGAAAATTGAGCGAGAAAATAAACAGCAAGAACAAAAGAAAAAAGGAAGAGAGCAATGTTTTGTTCCCTGCTGCCCTTTTCCACTCTGGAACACCACTGGTGCCACTTTCAACCGCTGAAGCTGCTAGCCAATCGCCTTTCCTCGTTTGCCCTGTCACCCTGCATCATTGGGGTCAAAGGGCGCTGTGCCTCCCAATTAATGAGCCAGTGAGCGCCTCAGTCCCCCTGTCTCCACTCCCCGAACTCCCACAATTCAGTGGGAGACAGAAATGAAGCTGAAGAAGAGGGAAATCGTTTTCGCAGCACCCTGACTCGTGCGTCCCTCCAGCTGTTTTGTTGATCTTGAGCTTGCTGCAGCGACCAAGCGAGGCTCAGTTTGTTTTAATCTTTAAAAACTGATCAGTTTTGTTAGACAAATAAGCACAGTTGCACATTGCAAGTTCTCCTTTCCCCTGGTGGTAACTGTTCACCCTTGTAATCAGATCATGCCTGCTGAAGGGTCAGGAACAAAGGCATGCAAATTCTAATTAAATGTGCAGCGTTGGGACAGGCCCCGTTTGATCGCTGAGCCCTTTCATGCCCCCTAATCGCTCCTGACAGCCCCTTCCAACAGATTCTGTGACAAACTTCTCGATTCAACTGAGGGGGATTTTTGAACTTTGCTTGCTCCTGCGGCCTTGGCTCCGGGTCTGTCAAACAATCCAAATCAATGACCCAATTGACCAGTGGTCCCCTTGTTGATAACCTCAATGAGCTCTATGTTGCCATTCATATTGTCAGAGGGCTAAATGCCGATAGCATTTTATGGTAATTAAACACTCCTTTGGTTCCTAGCTTTCAATACAAACACTGAAGGTGGGGGGGGTTCCGGAAAGCACGGGGCAGCACTGGGGTGATGCAGGTGCAGGGAAAGGAAGGAGGGATGAAGCGAAGGGGGGGGGCTACGGAGAGACTGCTACGACCGCGGGACTTTCCCACCAACATGGCCCGGCGCCACCAACGCACTCATTAGGTCATTACAATAAGGAAGGGGGCATTTTTTTGTTTTATTAAAAATCTCATTAATCCCACAACAAAAGGCATGTACTGACCTCATTGGTGCCCCTGTTATCTGAATATGCCTTTATATAATGGAGCGTCTAATTGCATCTCGGCGCCTAGCAGCTTTCCCTCCATCCTACCCAGCAGTATTTGGTGTATGAGGAGTGAAAGGGGAGCTAAAGAGAATTGGCCTCCCGGGGAGACCACTGACCTAATGGGAAACTGCTTTCTGCCTCATTTACACAGGTGGGACATCCCCCTGTAGCTTTTAAACCTTATGAGTTTATGTCACATTATCTTTTCAATATCGCCTTCTCTTTTTTTTCACTTTTGTAAACACTAAAAGATCAATTAATTCAGATGTCTCAAAGAAGGTTTTCAGGTGTAGTAGTAATAGTCCAATTGTGATTAGCTAAAAAAAAAACGTGAATCTAAAAGAAAGATCCTGGGAGGGTGAGGTAATTCATCTTAAAAGGTTTCCGCACACCTACAATTTCAAACTCATGCTGGCGATATGTTTAGCATGTGTTCACCATCTTACTTTAGCATGCTAACCTTAAAAACATGCAGGTTGGATTTTTTTATTTTTTTATCAAGAAATGTAAAGAAAAAAACAACCAGATATGAATGAATTGACATTTCTTGATAAAAAATAAAGATATTGTATATCTTCTTTCTCTGTGCCATAGAGCTCCATTGTTATTTAGAAACTGTTAAAACACATCAATCAGAAGCTGTTTATTGCCAAGTACGTTAGACATACAAGGAATTTGGCTAGGTGATAAATAGGTGCGTACAGTAAATAACAAACACAGTGCAATACTTAAGACATAATTTCAAAAAAAAATGTGAAAATATACAATAAACTATGGTTAAAAAGTTAACAAATAAGAGTATGTTAAAGCAATGAGCCACACTTTTTCCACTGGTTGACATGTTCATTGCCATGAATACACACACTGTAGTTTTTTTGTTGTTGACTCACACAAAGTTGGTTTAGGTGTTTTCATGGGATATGTTGACACTAAAGTTTTACATCATGAAAACATGGATCCACAAAAAAGGGAAAAAATATCTTGTATTTCAGTACGAAGGGCAATGATAAGAACACCAGCTAAGTACCTTGAATGTAAGTTGAATGTAAAAAAAATAACCTTTATATTGTTCCCTGTTGTACGTCACCCTCAGTGTTTGTATGTCAGTCACATGAGATTTTCAATTAATCCTCTGCGTGTTTGGGCTGCGGGACGTCGACATATGACTCTGGGAAAACAGGGAAGACGATGCACACATGAATGAGCCGCCGATCAGTGTGTTGCTCATGCAAAACCCTTCTCATGATAAGTGCTGCGTGTGTGGATTGTTCGTGTTCTGTTTTCTGAAGCGAGCAAGATGTCATATTGAAAAAAATATACTGTATTTTGACAGGAATTTGACCACTTTGATCAGTTCATATGTTTGTGTTATAAAATAATAGATGAAAAAGCAACAGGAAATTCATCATCAAATTCATGCAGTAGAAACAAACTGCTTCCTAAAGAAAAAGTGAATGTTGACATTTTGTCACCTGAGCGGTTAGTCACGTGAGTCGCAACACTCGTTTGTCACTCGCTACAGACGTGAGACCTCAGTTATTTGGTCGTGACGTGAGTCGCTAGAAAGTAAAGTTAACTACAACTCAACAACGCACCTCTGTTAAACCAAACTAGGTGGGTTTGTTGCCTAAACCTAACTTCCTGTGAAGATGGAAGTTTATTTTGAAAAGACCAAATGCATTCAATGAGACTTAGGCCAAAAAAAATGGTGCTCAGGTGTAGCCAACAATAATTACTCACCCAACTCCCTGTTTACATCACCTAAAGCATGATGGGAACTGTAGTGCCATACAAAACACAAATTTAAACAACACACAAACTCTGCTCTATCCATTCATATACAGATCACATAGAAAACCTGTGAACATGCAGACAAAAAAATCCAAATGAACTCAAATTAGATTAAACTTGTTTTTTGTAAAATGTACAGCACTTACCAAATGATGGTATTTGTTAACAGACTAAATAAAGTTAAAAAAAAACACGTACACCGAAGAGGTCAAAGGGTAACACTGGAACAGACGAAAAAAAAAAGTCATATTAATATTAAGAATTGTCAGACAGGTCAATTCATTCAGTGCAAACTCTGGCTTTTATATGTATATGGATTAATGTAATAAGGTGATGAGGATTCTGTGGAGAGGAATTTTTTCTCGTTTTATATATGCTATTTATGAAATGTTGGAAGAAGTACTTTTACTTAAATACAAATTGAAATACCACCCTAAATATATTTTGTTATAAGTAAAAGTCTGACTTTGTAGAAATGTACCCAAAATATTAAAACGTAGTTGGGCAGAATGGTCCATGTCAGAGAGCTATATGTTGAATTATTTGAATGGTGTTACTCATGCTTTAAGGTGTTAGCAGCATTATAATGTTACAGCTGGTGGAGTTGGAGCACATTTTAACTATTGTGCATACTGTTGCATAGTTAATTCTATAGCAAAGTATCATATTTTATAAACCGATCATAAGTTTTGTTTGTAAAATCATAATCTGTAAACTAACTTGCAACTCCAGCTGTCAGATGAAAGTACAATATATCCTCTGAGATGTAGTGGAGTATAAAGAAGTATGACATTGAAATACTCAAAAGTGCCTCAAAGTTGTACTTAAACACAGTTTCTGAGTAGGTGTACTTAGTTACTTTACTTCACTGCATGACATCATGGGCTTTTGAAGGACTGGAATTTAAGGTTCTTCAGTAATAGCTGACAGGTGACATCCCAGTTTTTTACCTGTCAATCAAATGGCGTGGTAGTCGTGGTAACGGTGGTATGATCGCTGGACAACCCTCTGCAGAGGTTAATGTGGACTAACACCAAACAGCCTGTGGTGACGGAGTGATGAGTGGTGGAGGAGGGAGAGAGCGAAGGGAGAGATGAAAGAGTGCAGGAGGAGAGATGAGTGATCCAGTCATCCAGAGCAACCAGACATCCCAGAGGACAGGAAACACCGTGTTGACCCGTAGTCTGCACCCTCCTTCCTCCCGTTCATTCCTTTTCACCTAATCCTACTCCAGATAGGAAATGTCTTAATCAATGAGTACAGATTTATTGTGAGTCAGAGGATAACTGTTTGAGAGATAGTGACACAAAACATTCTAAATCGTTATCTTGTATTCATTTAATTGATAATTGTTCACATGTTTGCAGTTTTTTAGACGTGCTATCCTAATTATTAATGCACAAATCACAGTTTATAAATGATCAAGTATTGTTTCAATTTTGTGCTTTTGAGTGTATTTTCAATGTGATTTTGGGTGTCATTTTTACGACTGAAAACCTTAAACTGGGATGCAATAAATGAGACCTTCAGACAGCCAAGAGCACACATTACTTTTATCATGCTTTCAGATGAACTGTCCCTTTTTTTTTTTTTTAAAGGCCCCATACCTGCTTGTTTAAGAGTAACCCCTAGCAACTGTGATCACACCAAGCAGTGATGTCATATTGTACTGACACACCTTGAAGTACACGTCTACATCCCTACAGCAAAGTGACAAGTTAATCCCCTTGAGGTAAGTCATATTAAGATTTCATGTCTTTTATATTTTCTCTTTTGAAATATTTTTTTTGACAGTTTTTTAAATTTTACATTTTCAAAACAGCTTTTAAAAAAACCCAGTGCCACTGAATACTAATAGTAAGCCTGTTAAATACACACTTTGCATTATGATATTCATCATGTACCTCTTTTTAAAACTGGTGTACAAGAAAATGTATGTTCTGTACTGTTTTGACTAACAGATACCATATAATACTGCACATGTGCCAACAGACTCCAATTTAACTTTTTGGACAAACAAATTTGGAAACTTCTCATTCAAAGTGAAATCTTTCCCCAAACTTTTAATGCTTACTCTAGGTTAAACAAATGAATCAATAATAAAACAAATATATTAACTTGCAAACAAAGCAGGAGCACTTAAGAATGGTTGTGTGTTACCTTGTGGTCCATCAGCACTGCTACTGATGGATTTGACATTTGATTTATTTCTGAGTGTTTCTTTACAGATTTCCACTCTGTTGCTTCTGGTGTTTTCCTGCTCTTTAAACTCTCATCCATTCCTCTCAATACAGCCTCCTCTGCCCTGACCTCGGCCTCCCTGCCTCCTGCTGTGGTATCCCAGAGGCCCCCGGGGCACCAGGCTCCTTCTTCCCCTCCAGCCCCACCTCCACAGGAAAGCCCCCAGACTGCCCCCCAAATACCTCCACAGATTCTTCCTGTGGCTCAGATGCGGTGAGAGGCCCCTCGCGGCTTACGCCTCACTTCCACCGCAGGGCCTCGGAAATACCTGAGATCCCTGAGTGTGGTCGCCGTTTGTCTGCACCGCTTTGACCAAGATACACTGCCAAGAGGCTCAAACCACACATGTTCACACTGAGATTCAAATCAGATTTTTTGGGATACTGATTTTATCTGTTATAGGAGAAACCTGCACACAAAACCACTGTCAGACCCAATGAAGATCAGCAATCCCACTGGTGTGCTGCTAACACAGATCCAAAATAAACAAAGAAACAAATGATTTAATAGTAAAAGGATACATGAAGGGATTGTAAGTCACTGTGATTGGGTTTCCATCTTAAATGGAAGGGTTGCAGTACTTTTAATCAGTTTTTTGAACAGCTAAAACAAGTTTTCTGTTAATATTCTAAACCAAGCATCAACTGCTGCATTGAACAGGCAAATTTAATTACATCTTTAATTTCACAAAGACCAAACACTATTATTATTCAACAACACCTTTCATAACTGTACCATGGGCTGAGACTCACATGATGTGTTCTTGCTAATTGCTCACAAAGTAATAATGATAATCATGATGATGAATACTCAGTAACCTGCTGTGTCCATTGACAGCCCAAAGAATAAAGCTCTGAAGTTACAGCTGGTCATCAGACTCCATCTAGTGGTCTGAAGTGTACATAGCACAACGTCCACCAACTAAAATAACTCGGATGAAATTGGTTCCATTTGTAACTAAATGTCAGTCACTGAAGCATATTTCTCCCTGCTGTAGTTATTTTACAAGATATTGAACGTGATCAGTTTATTCAGTACATCTAATACTTGTGTGCTTTACTTAAATAACGTTTTGTCCAGCTGACAATTTTTGAACAAAATCTTTCTTTAGATACCAATTAGGACTAAAATCTGTTATACTATTTACCCTTCAAGTTAAATCATACTGTGTTCACATAACAAACACATCAATCATAGTATAATATTTTTAAGTGAGTCATAGTATAGTATGTCGAAAAAATTCCAAATATAGTATGTCGAAAATAAGTCATAGTATAGTAATTAATAAAGGTAAGAAAAGATCATGGTATACTTTGTCCAAAAAATCAAAGAATAGTATGTCGAAAAAAATCATTAAAAAAGTCAAAGTATAGTATGTTAAGAAGAGGTCATAGTATAATATGTCAATAAAACAATAAAAAGGTCATACTATAGTATGTTTAAAAAAGGTCATACTATAGTATGTTTAAAAAAGGTCATAGTATAGTATGTCGAAAAAAAAGTCAAAATAATGTCATATATGTCGAAAATAGTATGTTTAAAAAAAGTCATAGTATAGTATGTCAAAAAAGTCAAAAAAGTCATAGTAAGTATGACCAATAAAAAAAGTCATAGTATAGTATGTTTAAAAAAAAGTCATAGTATAGTACCAAAAAGTCGAAAAAAAAAAAGTCATAGTATAGTATGAAAAAAGTCAGAAAGTATGTCGAAAAAAGTCAGTAGTATAGTATGTCGAAAAAAAAAAGTCAAAAAAAAATTATATTTGTCGAAAAAAAGTCAGTAATATGTATAGTATAGTATGTCATAAAAAAGTCATAGTATAATATGTCGAAAAAAGTAAAAAAAAAAAGTCATAGTATAATATGTTAAGAAGAAGTCATAGTATAATATGTCCAAAAAACTAAAGAAAAGTCATAGTAAAGTATGTCGAAAAAAGTCATGTCAATAAAAAATTATTATATAGTATATTGTAAAAAGTCAGATTATAGTATGTGAAAGAAGTCAAAGTATAGTATGTCGAAAAAGTCAAAAAATACATAGTATAGTATGTCAGAAGAAGTCAAATTATAGTATGTCGAAAAAAGTATGTCGAAAAAAGTCAAAGTATAATTTGTCGAAATAAAGTCAGTGCAGTATGTCGAAAAAAATTATTAAAAAGTCATAGCGTAGTATGTCGAAAAAAATAATAGTCATAGTATAGTATGTCAAAAAAAGTCAAAGTATAATGCAGTTGTAGCCCATTTTATTACACAAGAAAAACATGTCAACACAAATCATTAATGGATGACTGTAGTGCATTTTGACTCTGCATTCGGAGGAAACAGATACTATTGCTCAAGCATCTCAACATTAAAAATTCAACATCATGGAAACAATATCCATCATCTTTGAGCACCATTGATGTAACAGAGTCAGTCTCCTCTCGTCCCACCAGAGTCCTACTCCATCCTGTGGTCTTCACATAAGGTGAAGGTTGAACCTGGATGCCATGATGGAGCCAAGTCTCTGTAAAGAAGTGGATGACTGGACAATAGCCAGGAGGAAGACATGTAGAGGAATAACATTCAGCCCTAGCTGGGTTTGCTTTTCTTCCATCTTGGCTTCCCTCCCTCTCCTCCAGGGGCAGTCAAAAAAGGTAAAAAAAAATAATATAGTATTTAAAAAAAACATTTCATAAAAAAGTCATGGGCTAGTAAGTCAAAGAAAAGGTCATTAAAAAGTCTTAGTATATTATGTCAAAAGTTAAAAAACAAAAGTGTCTTAGTATAGTTTTTCAAACAGTCATACTATAGTATGACTTATAGTATGTCATAAAAGGTAAGAAAACATCATAGTATAGTTTGTCAACAAAACTTCATTAAAATAGCATAGTATGTCATATTAATATCAAAGACCTTATAGTATAGTATGTTGAAAGAAAGTTATTGTATAATTTGTCATATAATTGTATGCCATAAAAGGTAAGAAAACATAGTCTAGTGTGTGGAAAAAAAAAACAACTCATAAAGTCAATCTATAGTATGTTTATAAAAATTCATAGTATAGTATGTCGAAAAATGTCATAGCATAGTACAGTACCAGTCAAAAGTTTGGACACACCTTCTCATTCAACTACTTTGAAGAATCTAAAATATAAAACATATTCTGGTTTGTTGAGCATTTGTTTGTTTACCACATAATTCCATATGTGTTCCTTCATAGTTTGGATGTCTTCAATATTAATCTACAATGTAGAAAAAAATAAAGAAAGAAAGAAAGAAAAACCATTGAATGAGAAGGTGTGTCCAAACTTTTGACTGGTCTGTATGTCAAAAAAAAGTTTTTCAAAAGTCATAGTATAGTATGGTGAAAAAATATCAAAGAAGTCATAGTATAGTACGTGATGAAAATTGTCCTAAAATAGTAACAGCATAGTTTGTCATTAAGAAATGTCATGAAAGGCATAGTATTATATAACATGTCGTAAAAAATGTCATAAGAAAATAAGATAGTATGTCATAGTATAGTATGTCGTGAAAGAAATCAGTAACTTGTTGTGGCCGTCAGCCGATGCTTTTAAAGTCGAGATGCAAAGGACAGAAAGAAGTCAGTTTGCTGAGATATTTATTTACACATTCAACTAGTGGCCATTATATGAAAAGAAAGAACACTTTTTACAGTTTATTTACATCACCTGTAAGGCATTATGGAAAAAAAAATGTACATTGAAATTTGACTAAAAAATTAAAATAAAAAAACACATATTAAACAAACATAAAAAGCTAAATGAATCTACATGAAAGTTAAAAATAAAAGTAGGAGTGATGATGAAACTTAAATAAAATGAGTACATGGAGCATATGATGGGGAAATATCTAATTAATCTCATCTTCCTTTTGCAGCTGTCTGAATATTTCACCAATAACCTGGAGTGAGATGAGGGAACGTTAAATCCACCGTCTGAGGGTGAGAATACAGAATTACTGTCAATGTATCTCCCGCCTAAAAAAAGAACCATATTGCACTTTTTTCTTCCATATTTAGGAGCCTTAAAGAGTGAAGATGAGTACAACACACAGACAGGAGCCTCGTTCATCATCAATGCATTTGTTTGTCTAGTTTGGAACATCATTTACTTCTCAACACTAAATATATCCAGTCAGAATGATCATTACCGAGCATGGATACTGAAAAACGGTCTGAAAACATATTTAAATTATAATTTGCTAATTTAATTTCTTTATTAGTAAAGAAATGCTCTTAATCCCATATGTAGAACCTTCAACCATTATGGTGTAACTGTTTCGGACACCGACATTAAATGGATTCTCAGAGAAACAGTTTGTAATAAATTGACATGACAACAAATTCATATAATTGGTATAGTACATATTAATACTGGAACACACCTTACAGATAAGTAGCAATCAAAAAACATCTGGATCATCCAGATCAAATAAGAGAAAGAACACAAAATAAATTAAACGTGTTGCTTTTAACACAATTTGTGTTTAACTTGCATGTTTTCCATTTTGGGATTTTAAGCGTACTTTTTGGCCAAAATCATTTTTAAAAAAACAACTGAATTCAACTTCGTTTTGTATGAATAACAATGTTTTTGAATCAGATTGAAGATTTTTTGGTGGCAAATGGATATCAATGGGCAATTTTTAATTTGATTTTAAGGGTTGAGATTTGTTATTGTCTTAGAAAACCTTCTGAGGATCCATGAGACAAACTGAAAGTTGGGAAAAGCTTTAATAAACGAGGCTGTTGACACGTTGTGTCACCCCAAAGATCAGAGATGTTGGAAATAAGGATTCAGAAAGTGTTTTCACATTTGTCACATCTTTTTTTTTTCTTAGACCAGATTTAAGGTGGATTAACGGAAACCTGCAGAAGAAAAACCTGCTCATTAATGGGAATTTATTACCTTTAAACCAACATTTTACTGCAAGTTCATTATTGAGTTTAATTGCGCTCAGTATAATTACCATACAGTACCTGTTAAAAAACAAAACAGCTCATGTTCACAAGGTGCTAATTATTTTTATATTGCCTTCTCGGATTCATTAAAACAGAAATGTGTAGATACACTGGAGGTGTTTTAAGAGATTTCTTTAAAAGTTGTGTGTTTTAAGTAACTGAGAAAGTGTTGTTTGTACCCGATTAACAAATGTGATGCTTTTGAAAACCGCACTTTTTGGACATGCATGTGTTTATTATGCATGTTTAACTGAATGAAATCATGCTGCTTCCAACACCTGTATCGCTGACTCAGGCTGTGAACAAGTTATTCATAATATGTCTCAATTCTCAAACCATATCTTATATGATCAAGTGCTTGATTAACACTTTAGTCAACTATTAATTTGAAAAACAAACACCACTATCTGAGTTATTAGCTGAGTGGTTACGAGGCTGTGTCTTAGTATAAAGCAAGTGAGAATTTGCAGAAGTTTCTGTAGTTTTCTGATGGAGTGTAAAGCAATTTTTATTTTATTTTTTTTACCTTGAAGCAAAGAAATATTTATATAAATCACCTCCACTGAATCTAGACTACATGATTCAATGAACACATTGTTTGGCATTTATACAAACATCAACACAAACAAACAAAACAGCTGGATGGTGAGTTTCCCCAAAAAAACAACACTGATACCAGCTTGCACACATAAATACTGGCTTCTGGTTGGTTGATGTACAACAACAACAACAAACCTTTTATCTATGGAGTCATTGGGTGCAACACTGGTACGATGCAGAAACACTCACCAGAGAAGATGCAACCTGGAGGTCAGGAAGAAGTCAGCGGAGAGACATTCTGACCCTCAACACATCTCACTGTCTTTGCTAAAACTTTTCTTGTTTGACCATTTTTTTCTTCTCAAACTATTAATATGTGATACTTTGCAATCATTGTATTGCTCTACACAGTGTGAGATTTCCATTTGCTGCAGAAAATGGCTCGTCTTTGTCATTTTTCTTTCTTGTTTGTTTGAAACAGATAAGGAGGAAGAACTGGGTAGTTATCATGAACAGAAAAACCATAGCAACAATAATTTAATATTTATTTTCAATTAAAAAAAGGGGGAGAGCACTTTAAAACATTTATAAATAAAATCTTATCCCGTTATGCCTAACCTAACCTCTGGTCTCCTCTCATGTCTCCCTCCATCTTCCTCCTCCTCCTCTTCCTCTCCCCTCCTCCAGGACTGATCGTCGTCTCCAGTGAGTTTTCTGCTTTAACAACCTATAAAAGCTGCAGTCGACGCGGAACAAAGTGGCTGCTTGGTCCACATTTTTAAGGCCTGCACATTTGCTGGTAGGTAAGTGGAAAGTATTCATCAGTTGTGTGTGTGTGTGTGTGTGTGTGTGTGTGTGTGTGTGTGTGTGTGTGTGTGTGTGTGTGTGTGTGTGTGTGTGTGTGTGTGTGTGTGTGTGTGTGTGTGTGTGTGTGTGTGTGTGTGTGTGTGTGTGTGTGTGTGTGTGTGTGTGTGTGTGTGTGTGTGTGTGTGTGTGGATTTGTTATCGAGAGGTAGGGATGAAATAGAGGAAAAGGTTACATTTATAGTGTGCTAAAAACAAAGTGACAAAGCGGACACGGAGGTGATGTAAAGCACTTCAACAGGCCAAAAGACCTGACGGGGCGACGTACTGTCTCTTTAAGATTATAATCCAGATTAAATAAATGGATTCACTCAGGGCTGCTCAATCTAGAACAGAGAAATAACTTAATCTTTGTAGCTGTATTCATTATTGTAGAGCACTTAAATACTTGCTTTTAATGCGACAGGGTTGTAACTAATGACTATTTTTATCATCAATCTGCAAATTATTTTTTCAATTAAAATAATGAATTAATTCCTTTTCAACCAAAAATGCCCAAACTTTTCTGGTTCCAACCTCTCAAATGTGAACTTTTCAGACTTCTATGACTTAAAATTGAATGTTGTTGGGTTTTAGGTTGTTGGTTGAACAAATATTTAATTTGAAGATATTACTTTATATTCTATTAAATTGTGCAAATTTTTTCCAACATTTTTTTAAAGTAAATAAGAATAATTGGTAAAATAACACTTGTTAGTTGCAGCTGTTATTGCTTCATCTATAAAATGTAAGGAATATTTTTAAAAGTCTAATATCACATTTTCTGGAGATGTCTTGTTTTGTCTGACCAATGGTCCAAAATTCAATTTTACAATATAAATCATATAAAGGAAAGCAGAAAAACGTCACATTTAAGAAGCTGGATTCAGAGAATGTCACTATTAATTCATCATAAAAGTAGCTGTAGATCAACTTATTGATTCATTTGCTAATCATTTTAACGTGATGGGTCCACAATTTGCAGTTAGGTCATTAAACAGCGGGGCGGTAAAGTCATCAGCAGACTCTTTACGATGGAGGAAAGTTTTATGTTGAGGCAAAATCTGAAGTTTGAGAGGAAGATATTATAATGTTAAAATTAAGAATCTCCCAAGATATTATATAAAAAAACAAAACTTCTCATTTCCTTGCATTGAAATGCTGTATCATGTGCAGATGTTAATAAATATTAACTTTCAATCTGTTCTAGCATTTTCAGACGATGGAACAAGCGAGAAGAGTTTTGCTGCAAAGACTAAAAAGCTTCATTCTCAAGCTGAAACTAGTAAAAGCTAAAAGCCAAGACCGTATTGTTGCTCTGGTATCTGCATGTTTCGCCTACATGTCGTAGTCGTGTAGTTCTGTTCCCTCTAACCCCGGAGAGAGGAAACAATGAGGCACTTAATGCCCCCTTTATTTAGTTTGAGCTCGTTCTGTGTAGTTTTGTTTCAATGATGTAGCTTCAGCGCTGCATATATAAAGTGCTCTGATAAATCTGGGTCCTTGAAACACTGACGTTAAACCGTGATGGCCCTGCGCTCCTACATTTAAGGTTCATATGGATCATTTTGACCCAAACAACATTATCCAAAGCGGACGTCTGTCTTTTTAGCTCAAATTGATATGAATCCACATTTCAATGAATTTATTACTTTTTTTGTCTTAACATCTCAAAATCTTGTTTGGTTGAATTTCTATGTCCACATCACTAAATTTCCCCCATATACTGTTTGATTTTTGATATAAATGATGACATATTCAAATATTTAACACAAGAAAATACTTTTTGAGCCCAATGGACCATTAAATAATTAATTTCCTGTAAAAACATCAAAATATTTAGTCTGCTTGTACTTGATTAAGATCACTGATAAGATATGTATTATTTATTTTCTTAATAATTAACGGAAGACAATAGTGTTCAAAATTATTCCATTTCCCCATTATGTTTAGTCCTGTGTTTTCCTCCCGCCCAAACTTCCCATATTCAGTTATGTTTTGCCTACAGATGACCATTAAAAAGCAAGGATACTAAAGTGGGAGGCTAATTTATCAGCTACAACTAGTATATTTCAGCATCAGCCATGCTACTGCAGATTCCCATCATTTTTAAGATCCAGAGTTCAAGTTAAAAATGCAAATAAATAGTAGTGTGGACTCAAAACCTACGAGGAGCTACAATAATTATTAAAACACAGAAGTCCTTTTTGAAGCCTTTAGAAAATCGTTAGCACCGAAAATGAGAATTTGAGCCTTTTGGGAGAATTACACGGTCGTAATGCTCGTTATTAGTGGTGTTTTGTGTCCCAACATGGAGGCAGGATATCCACAAGCAGGTGAATATTCCTTTCCAGCTGACAGGGGAAATAACACAGAATATTATCTGAAAGTTAGTTTTAATTCTTCAGCTTCTGTGGGCTGGTAGATCAGTGACACTGCTGCTACAACAACAGTCGCTCCTCCAAAAATCTGTCTGGAAAAATACTGACAATGGGTGTTGAAGTTTAGAATTAACCAACCACTTTGGATCCCCGTTCTGGTTCCAGCACAGATTTCAGTTCTTCCTCCAACTCTGGTCCAAAATTCTGACCTCAGCCTCCACCTTCACCTTCACGGCTGGCTCGTGTTCACTTCAAGCTTCGTAGCGACGCCTCTGGAGGGAAAGTTTGGCTTCAGGCTACGTAGCTTCAAGCTTCACAGCTAACCTTTGATGTTAGCAGTGCTGACATGGTCGAGCTAGCATTTTCATCTGTAGTTCACGGCTGGCTGGCATGAGCTTCAACCTTCACAGCTTGCGTTTGACGATTAGTTTGAAGAAAAATGGCATTAGCGTCAAGGGTGGCTAGTGTTAGCTTCTCAAAGCCGGGCTGCTGTTTTTGTCCATCTCTTTATTTACATCCTTCATCATCGCAGAAAACACCTGTGAGAAAACAGAGAAAGTCAATAACTGCTGTTCATTTAAAACGTATTTGAAAGTAAGATATACATCCACCACCTTTGCTTTTCTTTTTCAAAGCCCTGTTCTCTGAGCGTGATGCTGACCTGAGCCCAGCGGCGGTTCCTGCTGATCATGTGTGTGTTGGCCATGGCGGTGAAGAGCGTGTGTGCCGGCATGTCCTCCGGCAGGCGGGTTAGGAACTGGGCGATGTGGATGAAGTCCATCTGGAGCAGGACGTCCTCGAACAGACGCAGGATACCGAGCCCCGTCCGAAACAAGCTCTCCTCCCCGTCCCGACAGAAGACGTCCCACACCCGACACGCCACGTCCAGAGGGAGGGACTTACTGTACAGAGTGAAGATCCTGGACAGAGACACACAAAGTCATACTTTTACTTCACAAAATCAAATAGCTGACATTAGATTAAGTACGTTTTTTATTTTATTTTTTCTGAAACAAATCAGGAAAATGTGGGAATTAGACAATTACGTTATAGTAAGGTGAGTTTCTGCTCATTTGTTTGCTCAGGTGTTTACTAGCTCCTGTCTGGATTTTTGCTTTACTGCTTCATGCGAATCTTTTATGCTGCGATGACTGAATCCGTTTGCCTCAAAAGGATAAGCACTCATTATGCAGAATGGCCCATTTCAGAATAAAATATTTTGGAGTAAATGCATACAAATCAAAGGAAAGTTTGAGTTTACTTTTGGATTTTGAATGGAGGACTTTTATTTTTACACAGTAGTAATATAACACTGTTTCCCCATGGTGACTGCTTTGGTGCGGCACCATGGGGAAACAGTCTCAATTACCACCACACCAAATTCAACACTTATAAATTGGTGTGTTAACTGCATGCCAAAATTAATGAGAGCACACCAGGCCAAACTCCCTCCTAGATTATCATAAGACTGGTTGCTGACAAGCAATGTAGCATTTAAAAGACTATTTATCAAAACGGAGTCCGGTGCAGTACTCACTCCACAGAAAAAGCACTGTGGCTACATTAGACCACTTCCAGTTAAATTAAAGGAGAACAATGAGTTCAAAACCACATCACCAATGAACTTTAACCGAATATTCTCTGATCCAGCTCAGCTAAAAACACAAAAACATTGAATTTATCGGTGTGTTAGGGTGTTGTTCACTACTGTGCCTGTTTGTATCCGTTACTGACAACGTTATCTTTACTTCACACGTCGTTCCTCTGCTACTACTTCCTCTGTTATAAGACTCACCAGTCGATCAGATAGAGGTCAGGGGTCAGGCTGTTGGTTTGGAAGTGGTTGAAGAGACGAGGCAGATTCTCCTCAAAGAAAACCTCAAAGGCTGCAAAATACTTTAACATCTGACACAGACAGAGAGCAAAGAGATGATGAAGGATTAGGCCTTACGTAAACATAGATAACAGGTGTGTGTGTGTGTGTGTGTGTGTGTGTGTGTGTGTGTGTGTGTGTGTGTGTGTGTGTACCAGTTCGTGGTCAACTCTGAAGAAGGCCATCTGACAGGGTTTATTGAGCAGGTTGGCGAAGGTGATGAAGGCTTCGGCCTCCTCCAGGTTGAGGATCAGCACAGCAGCGATAAATGACATTCCCTGGACCTGAAACATCACAACAACAACAACAACAACAGACTCCAGATCAGCATGAAATATGGGCTATAAGTGTGGTGGAATAATGCGTAATTTTGTACCAAAAGTTATGTCTATTTCTAATTTAAAAGATGACATTCAGTTTTGAAATACTGACACAATTCTGTTATGCCCCTTCGTCTATTTTATTCTGTTTC
Source organism: Anoplopoma fimbria (assembly GCF_027596085.1). Lineage (NCBI taxonomy): Eukaryota > Metazoa > Chordata > Actinopteri > Perciformes > Anoplopomatidae > Anoplopoma > Anoplopoma fimbria. The sequence goes on along the minus strand of NC_072454.1, from coordinate 6,654,745 downwards.
TGTTATGATCTTGTTTGCACAATATATGATGACAAAGTTTCTGATTTCAATAATTATCTGCCTATTACAGTTTTTACTATAATCGCTAACATCCTTTTGTCCAATCTGTAGTCAAGCATCTTAACACAATGAGCACAGCTTCAGTCTGTTGTGGATCATAACATTAACACAGTTCAGGCAGGAATATACAGTATGTTAACACGTTTATAAATCCTTACATTTTCTTTACGTACAATCTTATCCAATACCATATAAACAGATCTTTCTTTTCTTATTCACAACTGCTTGCACACAGCATACCAGAGATGAAAACCTAATGTTAAAACCTTCAACATAATGTTCAAGACCTTTAACATAGTATAAACCCTCTGCTTCTGCAACAAGTTCTTTACATTACAGGATGGACTTTTTGGATCGATTCTGTTCAACGTGGATACAGAACAATACAGAAAAGTTTTCATTTTCATGTTGCTAATACTGTAAAGCTTTTAGCAACCGTCTCAAAATGTCTCTCACTATTTTTTTCTACTGTAAAGACGAAGAACATAAACTATTTGGCTAATTGTGTGATGTAGGTGTGTTGCTGTGTTAAATGTTTAGAAAAGATATCTAAAGTATAAGTTAACGCTTTTTAGCAGCCGTAAAAACTTGTACATAAGGTTTTGAAAATACTATCATTGTGGGATCACTACAAAAGCACAGGTTTGGTATCAAAAAAACACCCACCCCCTAAATATTAGACACCAAATGTGTACAATTTCAAAAGGCAAACCTAAAGACACCTTTCAAACCCTGCAGGATAACATCTAATTCAATTCCATTCTGTCTGTAAACAATTAAATATCAACTATTATTCTTTTGAGGGCGGACAAATAATCAAACTCACGTAGCCAATGTCAGGTCTGTAACAGGTGTAGGCCCCCAGAACGCTGTGCAGGAGGTCATGGTAGGGGCCACCCTGCAGAGAGACAAGAGAGTGTTAAGATTTAAACGTAAAAATACAAGAGCTTGCATACAGCTGAAACACAGCAGCGGTTACAGATTAAATACCTTCTGGAAGATGAAGAGAGAGGGGAAGGTTCTGGAAATGTCTAGTTTGATGAGGTCCAGACTGGACTCTCTGTCTGCCAGCGACGCCCCTCCATCTAACAGGAAAACACACAGCGGAGAGTTTCAACGTCTTGTTTCTGTTTAGGTGGTTCTTTAAGTTTTATTTCATTTGGGAACATTCAGCAGCTACACTACGACGATCAAATCTTTTTTTTAATTGCCACACTGATCAGCCGGGCAGTGACTGGGAGGACGACGACATATGAAATTGGCCTGAAATCCCATTTGAAGACATTTTTAATAACTTGATAATCTCTCTCGGCGAGATGGAATTACAAAAGTATTAAAGCACATCATTGCAAATGCCGGTCGGACTCTTGAGACAAAAACAAATGTCGATAGTGGTTTTTTTTGCAATCACTCTCACTGCCAGAAGGGTAGCTGAAGGTCTGCACGGAGAGTTGAAATTTGGAAGATATTAGTTCATCAATACATTGTTGGGAATCTTAATGGTAACTTTCTTGTCTGAAAAATTACTAAAACTTATTCACAGCTTTTGGAGCGTTATGGAAAGTAATTGCACTTCTGCTCTAAACCGGAAGTAACGTAACATAATGACGCAACGCCCTCGTTCAGGGAAAGCATCGGGGGAGTAGCAGTGACTTGTTTGGCTTGTTTGAGTTTCCAGAGTTCAGACTTGTGAACTGACGTACCACTCTCGCTGTCGTTGACTGAACTGGTTTCGCTGTAACTCCTCCACTTCTCTTTGGCTCTGGACAGGAAGATCTCATACAGCTCTACACAAAGAGACAAACACAAAACCATGAATCAGGGTTTCACTTTGACATGTGGCACGGAAAAGATCAGAAATTCCACAAATTGTGCCAGGCTGTCAAACTGCTCTGAGACAGTCAAACATTGAGAGACTTTACCCATGTTATTCCTTAAAGCACCTGCATTATCATAATCACAAATAAATACATATTTCAATTCTTATATTTAAAGGATAAGTCTGGTTCTATATTTTTCTTCTGTCAACAAATCCCATAAAAAGAACAAGGGCTCCTCAATAGACAGATGATGCAGCTGTGCAACACGTCATATTTTGAAATGGCGGCTCCAAAGCATCGATGTCTCATTTTCTAAAATGCCTGTTGCCTTGACTCCTCACTTTTTGTGTCTCTTCCTCACACCATCAAAGACTAAAGGGACTAAGACACAAGGAGAGGAAGCGAGGAAAGGCACAAGGATGTACATATATATATATATAATATATATTAAAGTTGTTTTTTTTAAAGTTGTGTGTGTGTGTGTGTGTGTGTGTGTGTGTGTGTGTGTGTGTGTGTGTGTGTGTGTGTGTGTGTTCATGGTAATGAAGGTGTGGCTCATAGATGAGTTTTTAATAGTTTTTTCTGGACAACAATGGAGCTCTACGGCTCAGAGGAAGAACATATATCAGGCTTTGATTCACACACAATGATCAGTGCATTGTTTTTTTGGTCTGTATGTGACAAATACAAGAAAAATGTATTTTAATGTGTGCACGTATCAGTTTGTACCTGGTGTGATGTTGAGCTCGTTGCCGATGGCGAGGCTCCACACACGTCCTCTGACACTGGGAGGAAGTCCCTGCCACCAGAGATCTCTGACCCGCCTCGTTCCCTTCCTGCACAAAAAACACACACAATGAGCAAAGTAAACACGCTGCCCAGCGAAAACACACACACGCTGCGTACACAACACACACACAGAGCAGTGGAAACGTACACGTTGTCCCAGTGCGGCAGGATCTCGTTGTTCCAGACGACCATGGCGTTGGAGATGCTGTCCTCCTGTCTGTGCCTCTCCTTCATCTGTCGCTTCTTCCTCTGGGCTTCCTTCATCTCTGAGGGGGAGACAGAGACAGAGATTGAGTGAGACAGGACCAGGTTTTACTTAAATTTAGGCTTTGGTCTTCCTGTTGACTCACTCTGTCCCTGCTGGCTACTCTTTAACTGTCTGAGCCAATCAAATCAGAGCAGAACAACAGCTCTGCATCAAATAAAGTGAGGCTCTTTGCTCTCTTTTGGCAAATTAGGAAAAGATGCTTTTTCAGACACTGGTTGCAATTAGTTGTAAACTGTGTGTGTGTGTGTGTGTGTGTGTGTGTGTGTGTGTGTGTGTGTGTGTGTGTGTGTGTGTGTGTGTGTGTGTGTGTGTGTGTGTGTGTGTGTGTGTGTGTACCTCTCCTCTTGGCTCCTGCGACCATCTCATCGTACTCCATTTTGTGTCTCTGAGTTTCCTCCAGTGATTTGGCAGGAAGGTTCCTGAAAAACAGAGAACCAGTCAGACGGACGGACGGACGGACGAGCGATCAGCCACTTTGACCTTTAAAAAGTAATTTAACACTAGGCATGAACTATATGAAAGAGTCATGTCACTATAAAACTGGACAAAATAATTATGATGCATGATATTATCCTGATAATGATCAAAGTGGCACAGCTCTTAAAATGGCACAAAAAACATACTGGAATCCCTTTACATTAGGAAACGCCTATTTATGAACATCCTTAGTGAAAATAAAGCCTGCATACATAAAGGGTAAATTAATAAAAAATAATAATAGCTACATTGAGTGTGTATGATCTTTCTTACATGATACAATCTTGTCAGGTTCATGGTGTAAAAGTATATGAAACATCCTGTGGAAAATCATCTGCAATAAGCCAAATACTGACCATAAAAATGATGACTAATGATTATAATAATAGCAAAAAACATATTTGTTTTTATTGTTTGCATCCTAATTAAAGATATTTCATCAGGTCAGGTTCCTGTGGCAGTTAGTGAGAATCAATTAAATTCAAAAGATCAATGTAAAACCACCATAAGTCACATCCTCTCAGACTACACCAGTGACAGATGAAATTTTAGCTCCACACGTGTCTCTGACTGGTACTCACGCTGGACGGTCCTCCAGGATGAGAGCTGTGGTGGAGAGAGGCTCAAACTCCAGGTTCTTCCTTCTCCCTGCAGCCGAGGGGAGCTGAGGACCAGAGGACAAATCCGGGTCTCCCTCCTGCTCCTCCTCTGGACACTAAACACACAAAGACAGCGGCTGTCAGAGAGATATGAACTCCTCTCTAAGCTAGATTATGTTCAGTTTAGTGATGGGCAATATATTAATTTATGAATATTGGGATTTGAGACAAGGCAAAGCATCTAAAGCATCTAAACATGCATGTGGTGTGAACTTTGTTTACGAGTGCTTGTGTGCATGTATGCGACCCGTAGGTTGCTCCATGAATGTCAATGTTTGTGTCCATGTGTGGGTGTGAACTTGTACATCTGAGGTCTAACGGTCGAAGCAATGCACAATAAACAGTTCATTCAGAGGAGCAGGACAGCTGCGGGTCAACAACACAACAAGCCTTTCATACACTGATATCTGAGCATCACCAGCAGAGGGGGAAAGAGTTCACTCTCCGAGTCTGAAGATGGAAAATCCAACTGGTGCTGCTTTGTCATCAGTTTCACTATGAAATGAGAGTCATACGTATAAAATCATGTGACTGATGTAGTGCTTTAAGTAAGACGTTTAAGCTGCTGTGTATCATTTACAGAGTTTTTACAATTCAATCTGCAACATTTGAACCGTTGAACATCTCGTTCTAAAAGCTGTGAGCGTCGACGAGCTGCTCTAACAGCCTCCACTCCTCTGGTTTCAGTCCAGATATTGAACCTGCATCGGATTCCAAGTCTGGCTCACAATGGTGCTCCAGTTCAGGCGTTGGATGGGGATGAGGTCAGACCAGTCAAGGTCTTCCACAACCAAATCTAGGAAAACCACTTCTTTGTTGAGCTGGCTTTGTGCATGAGGACATTGTCGTGTTGCCACGTTGGAACAGGAATTAGACAAACTATTGCCACATAGTGGGAAACACACTGTAGTCAAAATATCATTGAATTCTGTTGCATTATGATTTCCCTTCATAGGAAAAAACTATGAAAAACAGATGCAAACTAAAGCGCTCCACAAGTCCTCTCGGTTTCTAATAACGGAGGATGAGGTCATGTAGCGTCCTGTTGTATTGTTGTGGGTCTGTGATGGCTCTCTGTTGACAGGGGTGTCCACATACTTTTAGTTAAGAGTGTATTACACAGATGTTAGCAAGATGCAAAAAGCGTGCAAACTGCAGAAATCATTTTTATGATAAATCGTGGAGGCTAATAAAGAGGATTTCTACATGATAAGAATCACAGTTAGAATTAGCATTTTGGCAGTAATCCCAGCTAGTAATTACTGCGTTGCTGCACAAACTGAATTCAAAGGAAACAGTTTGATTGAAGTAAGGCCTCCTCCTCCTCCTCCTCCTCCTCCTTCTCCTCCTCCACAGTTTTGTGTCTGACGTGTCAACCGACTGAAGCCAAACCACATCTGGCCAGTTCCTTTTATCGTAGCCAGCGTCTGTCAGACGGTTTGCTGCAGCGCCAGCTCTCGGTCCGTCTCCTCTGCCTTCACACTACACAGTCAGGTCAGAGATCATCCCTGGAGCTGGAATAAGCATAGTGGGGATTTGCCTTCTTCATTAAGGGCACTTCAGCAAGACGGGCCTGAGCCTTAAGCCTCCAGCTGAAGGATTGTCTGGGAGCAGCTGTGTCACACACTTAGCAGTTTTTAGTGTTTGTCTGATATGAAAGTCAAACCTCATCTAATTAAAATCAACTGTAGAGAAACAAAGCGCATGTGTGTGTGTGTGTTCAGGATAACACCTGCTCTAGACGAAAAGAGAGGAACAGCTGTGTATGTATGAGTGTGTGTGTCATGCTGGCATGGCCTTATACCACGCAGCAGGTGGGGGATAGAGGGTTGAATTGTGTGTGTGTGTGTGTGTGTGTGTGTGTGTGTGTGTGTGTGTGTGTGTGTGTGTGTGTGTGTGTGTGTGTGTGTGTGTGTGTGTGTGTGTGTGTGTGTATAGAGGTGGGGATGGGGGTGGTAATGATCTGCATCTTCAGCTGCAGGCAGTGTGTGGAGGTTGCCTAGCGACCACATACACACACAGTAAATCCATTTTACAGCCGCTTTCCAGCCATCGTGTAGGTAAACAGACGCAGGCTAACTGCATTAACCTCTGGAGCCAAACAGGCACACATCATCATCATCATCATCATCATCATCATCAGGCCAACCAATCAAACATCTCACACAGGGTTGATGACGCGCTGGATTTAAAGTCGTGAACGTCTTTGTACAAGGCAGCATCTGGACTTTACCTTCAACTTTGTATTAAAACCGTACTCAAACGTAAACGCCACACACACACACACACACACACACACACACACACACACACACACACACACACACACACACACACACACACACACACACACACACACACACACACACACACACACACACACACACACACACACACACACACACACAGTTTTAAAAGCCCAAGCGGACGTCTTCAAATGTCTTTTGCCTGACCAACGGCCTCAACAGTTATAACACCAGAGTAAAGCTTCATATTCTTCACATCAGAGAAGCTACAACCAGCCAACGTTTGATACTTTAGTTGATGGATGTCTTAAACTATGTCAAAATGGTTTATATTCTGCACTTAATCGCTCATTATATTTGAGTGTATACAGGAGACCAGGTGGAGAGAAATCAAGCCAACACAAGGGATGTGCACTGCAGTAACATGGTTACTATGAGAGCTGATTGTTATCTGATCTGTTATCCATTATTAGAAGATAAAAGCAACCTCCTCCATGATTTGGTTCTAAAAGAAACAGGAGTCATTGGTTCGGAAGCTTCTGTTCCCCGCAGTATATTACCACTTAGAACATTTATTTTACTGATGTTTTCAATGGTCCTCAAAAATAGAAAAGTAAGTTACCTTACAATACTACAGTTTAATATATGACCACCAGTTTGTATGTTTTCAACTTTGTTTCTGAGACACCATATTCTCTGTTCAGTTTGTTGTGGCTGCTATATAGCTAAATACTACGATACCTATTAGTCTCAGACACCGTTGCTAACGAGAGGACGACAATCAGAGCTGTAGCAAATTCAGAATGGTTTGCTATTGCAGTTGGGAACAGTTGCTGAACTCAACCAAAACCAATCCCATAATATGACACTGATTTCATTTAAACCGGATGCTTCTTACATCCTGTGAGCAGTAATTAACTTCATCCTTCATTTCTTATGTCCGCAGTCTTGCACCTTTGTCTTAATATCAAAGAACTAGAAATGTTGTGAGGATTCAACAAAGACTTGAGCAGAAAGAAACTTGAACATAAACCAGAAAAAAATACATGTTTCCATCCTGGACAAGAGGATGGTGATGATGGGAGTGTGTTTAGAGAGCCAACCTGCTCTGTGGACAACGTGGGGTCGGGGTCTGTAGGCGGATCTTCTCTGACTGGTGTCTTGCCGAACAGTCGCCACCCTGTTGCATTATGGGACAATGCCTTTGGCTCTTTGGATTTCCTAGAAAACAGGCTCCTGAAAGAGAGACAGAGAGAATCATTATTACAGCTGATCTGCTCAAAAGGGAACTTCAACAAAACATATATTCTTATAGAGAATTCTCCAAATACTGGAGGTAATGAAGTGGATTTACAAATCTCCACAGTATTTCAGCTTATCCTGACTCACACCTCTAATGTATCTTTCCTAGAACCTGTGGTCCAAAACATTTATGCCGTTTTCTTTTCATTTTCACAAAGCCTCACTGTATCAAACCTGACTGTCTAAGCAGCCTTGAATCACAAAGTGTGTGTGTGTGTGTGTGTGTGTGTGTGTGTGTGTGTGTGTGTGTGTGTGTGTGTGTGTGTGTGTGTGTGTGTGTGTGTGTGTGTGCAGCAGGGTAAGTTGTTACACATTCTCCGTTTGTCCAAATGTAATTCTGGTGTAGATGATACGATCACCGCAGGAAACCGTCTCCACACAGGAAGCCACAAATCGAAACAAGAAAGGAAAAATTCCCAAACGTGTCTCTTCAATCGCAACAAGCGGAAAAACTTTCAATCAGATTTCTTTCCCACACGCTGAAGGAGGACGGACTGAAACTTAAAACTGCACTTTACCAGCATTTTTCAACATTTCAATGACAATGTGTTGCAATAAACTCACAGAGAGACTGACGGACATATATCATTAATGTAAGATTATCTGTTTTTCTATACTGAATTGAACAATTTGACTGAAACAACACAAGTTATACACCAAACGTTACATAATAAATGAACCAAATCATATAGAACTCACATATTCTTCTTCTAAATTAACTTAATGTTTATGTTGATGCATTGAAAACTGTTTATTGAAAGCCACATTATTTTATGGGTCACATAGTCTACTAGAAAGGAACTGATATTTGCATATTTATTTAGGTTGGTTCCTTGAATGCCTCATGTAATTTCTTTCTACATTTGATCAATTGACACAGTGTTTAATCGGCACACTTCTAATGAGTCCTTTGTTTCCGAGGACAAGAACATGGTTTCCAATAAATGAACATCTCTATAACTCCTCTTCAATCAATACCTATTTATAAAGTCTACCCAACTACAGACTAAATTATAAATCAACAGGAGTTGGTAGGGTATATGAAAAATATCAGATATTGTTTATTTTCCTATAATTCATTCCAAATAACATATATTCTTTAAAGTAAACTTCTTAGGCAATAATTACAAAATTGAAGACCTGTATCACTTGTAAATATTGAGATTATTGTAATTTAAAGAGCATAATCCAAGTGGCTTCTTAAGTGTTCAGTTCTTGATGTTAGACTCAAAAGCTGCAGAAAAATAATTCAGTTCCTCATAAACAAATGAGACAAAAAAAACGCAGATCTAAAGAGTGAGGACGTAATGAAGGAGATTCATCCCTCATCATCATTCTAACCACAGTCGTGCAGCCGCAGCGGTTTCTGAAGTAAAGCTGGAGCAAAGAAAGCTGCAAGATCAACAGTTTCACCTTTATTTCAGTGGAAGAGTTTGCTGGTCAGCTGGAGGGAAGATAAAGAGGGAAGGAGGGAGAGGAACTGGAGGAGTTATGAAAAGGAAGTGAACACACACGCACTATTACACACACACACACACACACACACACACACACAACACACACACACACACACACACACACACACACACACACACACACACACACACACACACACACACACACACACACACACACACACACACACACACACACACAGTGGCCCAAGCAGACAGCCAAGTAAATATTATTCCTCCCCTCTCTGCTGGCTCAACTTTCTTCACTCTGAAGTGTTTGTGTTTGAGTGTCAGAAAACAATCTCTCCCTGTAATGACCAACACTTGGACACCCTGATTGCACAATAAGTGTTATGGAAAATATATACATATTTAACCATAATTCATTAATTAACTGTTTATCTATGTTTATTTCCTTTTTCTGTTACAACGTATTATCTGTTGTTATTTGCATCTCTGATCTTACAAGCTTGTCATTTTATTTTCTGTGTCCACTCATGACTTTGTTTGAAATAAAATAAATTATGTGTGCAATTGTTGGGTTTTGTGAACCATAATTAATCACTTATGATTACATAGATACTTACATTTAAATTGTTTAAAAGAAAGAGAGCCTTTTCAGAAAAAACACTTTCTCCCTCTTAGCTCATACTATTCCATGTCTATCTATTCAGTATTTATTTCTTTGCACTATTTGTTTACAACTTACAGAAGATCTGACTTGTATATACAACTTGTATTTCTTATCATCTGTTGTTGTCCTTGTCCTTAGCTGTTCTTTCTATTTCTGTGCAAGTTATCTATATGATTTGAATGTAAAAAAATCTTTATTTGTTAAGCTACTAAAGCTGTCAGATAAATATAGTGAAGTAAAAAGCACAATATTTCCCTCTGAGATGTAATGAAGTAGAAGCAGACAGAAGTCTCCTTTCTTGTTCTTGATGTAGTTGTCATGCAACAAGTGAAACGACACATCAGAAATAGAAAACTTTGGGCCTATTTGCTCTGGGTTTAACCAACTTGCAGTAAATGACAAATCAGAGAGCATAAGGAAAACCTGAGAAACACAGAGGATCAAACACTGAACCTGCTAAGGCATCTTCTTTCTACAAATCACTCCAGATGAATTAGGATAAAGCTGAAATGCTCAAACACATTAAATAGATGTATCAGCCTTTCTGGGAAAAAAAGCAAATGAGCTGCTAGCAGTGTGGACACAACAGGTCAGGTTGTCACTATTCATCCTCCCGCATGTTAAACTTAAAACACAACGTCTCCCTTTGTGTCGGATACAACAAGCCGTTCCTCAGATCAGAAGCTGCCTTGTTCTCACGTTGGTGTCAGACACCTTAACAGCACAACAAAGCTGCACATTTAAAGGGCGCTGTTTTGTTTAGCAGCGCAAGAAAGCAGCCATAAATGCACTGTGACGGACAGCATGTGAGCATGTGTGTGTGTGTGATAAGATCTAACCTTACTCCCTAAGTGGAGGACACAGGATGTGTGATTGTAAATAATTAACCACGGAGGTTGATTAGAGCTAATTTAATTCCCAAGCATGAAGTGTTTGTGAAATAATGGAAATGAACAAAGGGAATTAGGGGGAGGAAGAACAGGATGGGTTGATAAAATTTGGAAAGAGACATTCCCGATGGGTTTCATAAGTGTGTGTATTTCTTGGCCCTTCAACCACAAGCCAAACACCACCAAGTGGATCTAAATTGCACGTTCTTAATATTGTAAAAACAACTTTAGTTGTATTTTTGGGGGAACTGTTCTGTTAATAGTTTACTTGTTGGCCATGATATGACAGCCGCTTCAAATCTTTACATTGCAGCGAAGCCAAAATCCTGCTTTCATGACAAAACATTGTTATGTAATGCAAAAATAAAGGTATTTCAAATTGGTAACTTTTAAATAAACGTACCACATGGTTTAAAAAAACTATTTCATTGACACTTGATACCAGTATGCATTACCGGTATGCATTTTGAATATCTGCACAGATGCAGCTAATCAGATTGTTCCACAAGTAGCCAGTTTAAACTCATTTAACAGTGGCTAACAAAAAGCCTAAAAGTCGTCAGACGATAGCCGAAGGGTTCTGCCTCTTACGTTCTCCAATCTGTTTATCTGCCAGTAACTAAAGCATGCTCAAATATGATTGGTCAATACTACTCAAGACTACAAACTGAAACCAGAACGCTTCCAATACAAACATCTTGCCCTAGTTTCCTACAGATTCTGCATTCATATGCAGACTTAAAAACCCTGAAATAATGAAGTTTTCTGAAACACAAGAACATTTCAGTGTGATTCAACCTTGGCTGATTACAAATGAGAGGATGCATTGTAATTATTAAAATGTTTCCATGACTCAACAATGGATAATTGAACCTTGAAACCTTGAGTCATTATCTCAAACAAGAAAAGTCACAAATTGTTACTAGAACAAGCTGGTGTTGAAAAGTTGGAACGTTTTCTTTTTTAAAACTGCTTCAGGCTGATAGTTGTAGTTTAAATAAAAGGAGCATTCCTGATTGTGTTAGTCAGTTTCTCCTCTACCACTGACCCTCCCTGACCTGCCCTCAGCAGTGTGAAGCAAACAGCCAGCGTGGAGGTTTTCCAGCAGGGTAGTTTTCTTCCTGGCGTTCCTCCCTGTCTGTCTGGATTTCCTCCGAGACGCCATGACATTTAAGCCAGCTGCTGAGGCCCGCGTCCAAACCCCAAAAACCAGGCCTCAACACAGCAGAGATTTAACAAAAAAAAAAAAACTTTTCCTTCACCTGCCAGCCACACAAGATTTTACTGCATCAGTAATCAAATAGAAAGAATTTCCCTCTGGCTCTAAATAAACCTACACTTGGGCCTCTTTCACTTCCTTGTGTGTACTTTACACGAATGTTGTCAGGGTGCAGTTCCTCTTGTTACTTATAATGTTAGTGATCAAATATCGTAATGGTTTTACAACATTTGGATAAAGACATTTACTGAAGTAGAGCTGCAAGATAGTACCAGTGTTTGGGGGGCAGTGGGGGGTATTTATTCTACTTTATGTCATTTTTAAATCAATATTTTTCTGGCATTGTTAATCTCTACAGTCAACAACGGTCATCAATGTGCACAACACCAGATCTATTTGAATAATTGAAGAAATCCAAGATGTGAGTGACAATTCAGAGGTCTGAAAACAGTTTAGTATTGTTGGAAACAAAACAATATATCATTAAAATGAGCACTGAATCGACTCTGTATCAAGGGACTCGGGGGCAGAATCAGGATCAAATGAACTTGATCTGGACTATCTTTAAAACCAGCACTAGAAAACAGTGTAATGATCTAATGCTGGATATCCCACATTCACATTTAATTGACAGTAGGTCAAGAGTGAACTGCCCACAAACGTCTTTTTAAACATCTCTTTTTAAACCTCTACTAACTCTTTTGTCTAGCATGTAGATATTCTGTATTTCTGGGCTTCTTGTTGCCGTGTTTCTTAGACAGTGTTCTTGTGTTTGGTCTGGATGTACGGCAGCAGAGACGTGGCTCTAAAAGCAGTCCAACCTTTCCCTCCTGTAGTTTTCTAAGGTTTAAACAACAAACAGCCCTTCAGCTGTCAGCCGACATGTCTGCCTCCAGGCTGCAGCTTTTGAATTTCCTCGACCAAACCTGCTCGACCATCGTCTGATTCCTGAAAAGGCTTCATGTGCTTCCTGGTGTCGGTCTGAGCACAAGATGAAGGTGTGTCAGACGTGCGGTTCATAGCGGATCAGAAATGTGGTTTAGGCGTGGCAGACTAAACCATGTTTCTGATCCGCTATGAGCCACAAGTCTGACATAACCGTCCTAACAGTCCTAACAGTTTTAACGGGACATGGTTTAACAATCATGTATTGGAGGTCGAGGTATTATGAATAGTATTAGGAGGAATTGTGGCTACTACACCAGAGAAAACAGTCTTTTCTTCATTATATTTACTTCCTTGTTTGTTTTATGATAATAATTGTTTTTGGGGGAGGGTATAAGGCGGTTATGTTTAAATTAGCAATACTTTTTAACTGTAAACACCTCCGTCTTCACAATGTAGCATCATATACTGTAAATGTCATGAGAAAAATACCCAAGATCCAACTTTTTCTAAGGTGCATTTACAATATTCTTGTCCAACCATCGAGTGCGAGTGTGGTTGTTGAAAAGGATCATGTGATCGTGATAAAAAATTATACACTTTTCTAGAAGTGAGAAAATGCCATATTTGTCATGCTTGACGGGCGAACAGACACAACATCTCTGCTGCATCATGGCCGCGGTGTGGAGGTTAAATGGTGTGATGAATCGGCCTCAGAAATAGAAAGCGGAGAGAGCGGAGGGAGCAGTGAATGTGGGCTAAGCCCTGAGGAGAGAGGCTGCACAGAGTCAATGCTCATTGAGCCCTGCTGTATCACTTACTGCACATACGCTGAACTGGGGCACGATTAGCATGCAAGCTATTACACAGCTATAGACCAAAGACTGCAGCTCGCAAATGTCTATGAAAAGAAGCTGATACATGTCAAATGGTCAGGTCGCCTGGCTAACATCCTCTTTAATCCCTCTATTAGAACGGAAAACTGATATTAAATATGGAATTACCCCGCCATATATCTGGACCCTCTTTGGGCACAAAGAAATATTGCTGTAGAAGCAAAGTTTCACAGGTTCATGTGGACAAAAGGATAAATGTTTTCAATGCATTTAGGTATCTGATTATTCCCAATTTTGAATATGAGGAACTAGTTTCCATTTGCAGAGTTAGGGATGAGGAATGACAGAAAGAACATTTCTGCAAGAGAAATCTGTTTAGTTGCTAAATGTCATGTTATATTTCTGTTCGAGTTTCTTTTCCCTTTTTTTGACGTGGATAGCTGTAATGTGTTACAGTGCTGATGTAAACGGGCTCTGATTGGAGAGTAATTACAAAATAAATCTTAGTCGACAAAACAAAAAAAACCTACTAAGCAGTTCCTAATGCTGTGATTCATCAGTTAAACTATGTTAAGGAAATGTAATAGCTGACCAAAACACATGTAAACTATTTCTGGTGTACTCTGATGAACTTCATGCATCTACGCTGTCATGAAGGTTTTTTATCAAACAACATACAAACATTGTTATTGTACAAATGTTCTTGTGCAAAAATGTGTCCGCCTGTGTTTTTATATCTAAAAGTCTCTATCTAAACTGGATCAAGATTCTCTCTCTCTCTCTCTCTCTCTAAAACAGCTTAATATCACAGTCTCTTTCTCCATTTTCTTTACTACGCAACACAAAAGGAGAAAGTTAAGTGAGGAAAGCAGATGTGTACTACAGTCATGCAGGTCACGAGGTTTAAATGTTGCTACTGCTGTAATGATAAATTAGTTAATTATCAACGAGTAATTTATTGTGCAAATATATCGAAGAGTTTCTTGTGCCTGCTCCTCTAATGTGAGGATTTATTTACTTAGTCCAATATTTTAAACTGAATGTTTGGGTTTGGGACTGTTGGTCGGACAAAGCAAGACATTTATGACTACACTGTGGATCCACTGTGTCAAAATATCCATCGATGAACAACCTGAGCTTCTCTGAAACATAATTTGTGACGCACTGGAATATGTGGAATAAATTCATATATTAGCATCTATTCCCCGTCATCCTGACCCGTTTGTCTTTGGGCAGACCTCAACACTGACAGGAGCAAAGATATAAACCACAAATATCTTCAAATAAAATCAATTTGTCATGTTCCCCGGAGCTGTCTAGTTCTTGAACTAACACCGGATCCTCATCGCAACTTGGGATCTGTGTGTTTGATTACACGCTGACCAAATGGATGAGGTTACGAGTTGAGGTGGGAGATGAAAACACAAAGCCAGAAGGGGGTTTAACAAAGTCAACCAACACTGTTGAAAACTTAAACCAAAACTAAAAACTGTGCTCCCAATTCTACCAGTTTAAGCTCGATGCAGAATATGAGGAATGACTCATGGAGGCAGTGATTGTGAGGACGAAGAGTCACACAACAATTTCTCCACACCAGTTCTCCACCTGCCAAAAAAAACATGTCATATCCGATTGTATCTGTGTATTGTACCTCTGTATTTGAGGCTATGCTGAAATGTGTATTTGTTTCTCTCTCTCATTATAAATAAAGTTGTTTTTTTTGTATTTTCTGATCAGTCTGATTCGATGAAGCTAAACTGGATCTCACCACTCAAGTGCTGGTCTTTAATTTGGTAGTTTTACTGTTTAAATGATGATAAAAGTATGGGTGACTTGCAGCTCTAGCGTGTGGAGTGCAGGTCGTGTTACAGGTATATTTTTTAAACTGAAATCTACATTAAAAAGGGGATGGATGCACAAAAAAATCTGCTTTTCAGTGGCGTTTCTGTTGTTTTCTTTCCTAAAAAGTCTTACACAAATAGTGTTGTATACAAATAGGATTATATATTTCCATGAGATCAAATCTTAACATTCAAAGTAGATGATGAAAGGCCCTTGTATGGAAAAAGAAATGAGGAACTGAGAGTATGTTTGGGTTACAGTGATGGTTGTTTGGTTTTCCTGGCAGTGATAGCTTCAGGGCTTTTTTGTGAATCACACCACAGAGCTGTGTGTCCACGTGTGACTCGGAGACGGGTGGAGCTCTTCCTTTTACCTGGTGAAGAAATCAGCTATGCCGAACCTCTTTGGCATCAGCTTGGGGTCCGAGCCGTCCGTCTGCTGGGTCAGATCCTGCAGGTTATCCGGGGCGCTCTGCCTGCGACCGGCCTCCAAAACGCCCCTGAAGTCCTCCTCGTACCCTTCATCTCCAAAATAAAAGCCCCCCTCGTCCTCGTCCTCGTCAGGGGACAACGGGGTGGCGTCGCAGCTGAGGGACAACACCATGTTGGAGTTAGTCCTCAAAGTCTGCGGCCTCACGGGTAATGTGGGGTCACCGAGATCCTCCTTGATGTGGGGTTCAGAAGGGCAGGATGAGGGGGGTTTGGCACTTGATCCCTGGGTGGGGGAGTCCTTGGATGGGTGGAGGAAGTGAGGGGGATCTGTTGCATCCTCCCCCGGGCACTGAGACACCAATCTCCCGCCGTGGTCGCTTTGGCTCCTTGGACGAAACCCTGACCCGGTCCCGTTCTCCTGCCTCTCCCCCAGGTCGAAGTGCATGCTGGGATTGATTTCAGGGGACCAGTCCGAGTCAGACCAGTCATATGTCGCTCTGGCGTTGGTCCCAATGTGTAAACCACCGTTTGCAACCTTCACATCACTGCATGCACCCCCGTTCTGCATGTTTGCATCCTGTGTGCATGCACAGTTCTGCTGGTGCATCCCCAGTTCGCTCGGCTGTTCGCTCGGCTGTTCGCTCAGCTGTTCGCCCAGGGTTGCGTCGTCAGAATCGGGGGTTTCCCCTTCGCTCTCTCCTGCAGGAGGCTGCCGCATCTCTGCAGACACCCGCCCCCCGTGCACAGCTGGACAGGAAACCCCAACTTCTCCCCCTTCGCCGAACATCTTCGCCTCCTCCCGGGCGAACGACCCGGCGAACCCATTCATGCCGCTGTGTTCGCCGCGAACTCCATTCTGCAGCATCATCTCCCTAGCGTCTCTGTTTACGTTCCTCTCGTTATGCATTTGACCCTTCCCGGCTTCCTGACCCCCTATGCCGCGCTCCTTCAGTGCGACGTAACACGCTTCGCCTTCGCCGCCGCCTACTTCGCCTTCGCCGCCGCGTTCTTCGCCTTCGCTCCAGTCGACGTCGATCGAACCTCCGTTCTCCTTCGTTTCCATGGCCACTCAGTCCGTCGTGCGAGCTTCAGTCCCTCCTCCTCCTCCTCTGCAGGTTTTGTTGTTCTTGGGTAAAGGAGCATCCATTTTAACCCTCAGCATCCCCCGACACTCCACATATTCGTGCCTTTATGGTTGTTCAAAGCACCAGCCGTCCGGAGAAATGAACGTCGCCGGCGGACGGGAGCTTAATTAAACCCCCTCGTCGTTTTTAGCTGGTTGCAGCAGCGGCATTCCGGCCACACAGTCCAGCGCCATCTTGGAAAAAAAAAAAAAAGAAAAAACCCTAACAATGACGTCATGGCCCCGCCCCTAACTCCTCCCATCCCGCTCTCTGATTCGCTGAAGGGTTTACAGTGACGCCTACCGGTCACTGCGTGTTACTACACCTTATATATCCCGTTGACCCCTGTTAGTAAAGCATTCAGACTGTAAAATAATCCTTTATTATTATTATTATTATTATTATTATTATTATTATTATTATTATTATTATTATTATATTATTATATTCCTTTATTGATCCCCATGGGGGAAATTCAAGTGTTGCAGCAGCTCAACTACACAGACACAGACAATAAATACACATACTATACAACTACACAGACAATAAATACACATACTATACAACTACACAGACAATAAATACACATACTATACAACTACACAGACAATAAATACACATACTATACAACTACACAGACAATAAATACATACTATACAACTACACAGACAATAAATACACATACTATACAACTACACAGACAATAAATACACATACTATACAACTACACAGACAATAAATACACATACTATACAACTACACAGACACAGACAATAAATACACATACTATACAACTACACAGACAATAAATACACATACTATACAACTACACAGACACAGTAATAAATACACATACTATACAATACACAGACACATTAAATACACATACTATACAACTATACAGACAATAAATACACATACTATACAACTACACAGACACAGACAATAAATACACATACTATACAACAAAATAAAGATAGAATTATTAGGACATTTACAGGATTACAGCAGCAGAGAGGATAGTGCAAAATAAGAGACATTGTAAATAAAAAATAAGTATTATAAATAAGCAAATGAGTAATGAATAAAAAGTAGAGAATTCACAGTAATATTATAAATACAGACAGAAACTATTATAAATATTGTATACCAGGAGAGGAGGAAGTATTTAGATACTTTACTTTATAAAAATAAAGAAAAACCATTGAATGAGAAGGTGTGTCTAAACTTTTGACTGGTACTGGGTGGAAGAAGTATTTAGATCCTACTTTGAAGAATCTAAAATATAAAACATATTTACTATGTCTCTTGTTTGCACTATAACCTATGCTGCTGTAATCCTGTAAATGTCCCCGCTGCGGGCCTAATAAAGGATTATTTTATCTCTTACCAGTCAAAAGTTTGGACACACCTTCTCATTCAACTACTTTGAAGAATCTAAAATATAAAACATATTCTGGTTTGTTGAGCATTTGTTTGTTTACCACATAATTCCATATGTGTTCCTTCATAGTTTGGATGTCTTCAATATTAATCTACAATGTAGAAAAAAATAAAAATAAAGAAAAACCATTGAATGAGAAGGTGTGTCCACACTTTTGACTGGTACTGGGTGGAAGAAGTATTTAGACACTTTACTTGGGTAAAAGTACTTGTAGGAGCCGCATTTAAGTTTATTTTTTATGAATGTACAGTACATGACACTAAAAACCTGTGCAATACAAATACACTGTGCAATTATAGTTATAATAGTTTTCTGTCTGTCATCATGCTGACCAGGTTTTGCCACTACAGTACTAATTCCATACCAAACTGTCTAAATACTCAATTAAACTACAAGTAAAAGTCCTGCAGTAGGTGGCATGTCAATGGGACATTTTGGGGGAGTTCTTTAACCACGCAGCTTCATACCTCTTACTCTGGACCTTGTTGTTAAACTCCACTGAATTCACACCCATGTCAGCTTTAGTCATTGATGAAATGTCTTAGCTTTACATACACCGGTGGCACAAATTTCACATAAAACACCAGGAGCCTCTTGATAGTTTTCTGTTCAATTTTGTATTGATTTGGGTTCATGGTGGGCTGTTCGTACTGGAGGCCCCGCTAGAGTCTGAGTTAAAAGAGATTCTGGTTAACCTACAGGATGTTGTCTAATTTTTCAAAGGAAACCAACCACGGGGGCACCGATAACAAGCATTAAGAATAACTATATGGAAATAGTCTAATTTACATAAACGTTTCACAACCAGCTAAAAGTCCCTCACAGTAACTTTAAAGTGGAAACTTTTCAACTTCCCCCTTATCATTTCCAAATGGTATTATTGTTGATGCAACAACCACAGCGCCCTGATTTTGCTCAGAGCCTAGCAACTACCAACAACACAAACTGGCCCTGACATAGCCCAATGCACAAGCTCACCAGTGTTTGGCACTAGAGTGGAAAAGCAGCTGGGGAGGTGTGAAGTGATTAACATTACACTACAGTTATTTTACATTTTCCCCCGATATTTTTCAAAAACACCATTTGAAAACAAAGTGTTGCAGTATAGCTCGCAGGAGACCATGGATGTGTAAAGTGATTTTGGTGACACGCATAAACAACGGAAGCCCTAAACATGACATATTCAAACTTTTTTTTTTTTAAATATCATGAACTTGAGATTAAAAGTTATTTATGTTGTTATCTCGTGAAAACAAGCTTAAAATTATTAATTTATTATCACAATAAAACAAAAGGTCATTTCCTCTTATAACTTAAAACATTTGGGTCAAATCATCTGAGGGTAAATTTATTCAAACAGCCCAGATGAGCTGCGGTGGACTTGGTGAACTCAGCGGATGAATATTTGTGTGACTATCTGCGGTTAACAAGGGTACATATAAAACACAGATAAGGGACTAAAATCAAATGAAATATATTTACATGCATGCTGCCTGTTTTGGTGGAAATGAAACATATTAATTTCCCTGTTAGAAATAAAAGTGATGAGAAAACTCTCAAATGTCTTTAAGTATTTTATTGAACAGACACTTATAATAATAATTTAGCTGAATGGTCAGAGCTCTTTCCCCACGGATGGTTCAGAGGAGTAAACATGAGTCAAGATTATAGCAGAACATTTATGCTTCTCACAAACAAAGAACAAAGAGTCAATAGTTACATTCAATGAAGGGATAGACATACTTAATATAGAACAAAGAGACATCGCTTAATAAAGAACAGGAAATTTCCCAAATGAAGGCACACTCTTGTCTCACACACATGAAAAAGGTTAATGAACAGACTAGGCTATATTTCAACCTTCCATCATTAAGATAAGATAAGATAAGATAAGATAAGATAAGATAAGATAAGATAATCCTTTATTAGTCCCGCAGCGGGGAAATTTGCAGGCTTACAGCAGCGTAGAGTAAAGTGCACACAAGAGACATAGTAGAAGAAAGACAAGATAAAAGTAAAAAATGAAAATAAAAAAAAACAAGTATTATAAATAAGCAATAAAAAACTGTAGAAAATCAACAATAACTGAAATATTACATTTACAGACAGAAAAAACTATTTGAACTATTATTTAACTATTATTGCACAGTGTAATGTATTGCACAGGTTTAGCACGTCAGTGTGGTATACAGATCAGGCATTGTATCAAAAGCCAGTCATCAGAGGTTCAAGTACAGTTCAGCGGAAAGGGAGCCAGACATGCTTTCGCGCAGGCCACAAAAACAGTATAACACAGAGAGTCACTCTTAATACAAAGGTTATACATTAGATTATAATTTTTTCCTCTACAACCTCCATTAATTTACCTAATGGAATTTGACATTAAGTTGGACGCCACCCTGTTTTGGAAAAATAGGGAAAACTTCAAAATGTGATATCAATCAATTATATCTTAATCTCAGGGTTGCTACAGAGTTCTTCTCAAGGTGTACAGTACCAGTCAAACGTCTGGACACACCTTCTCATTCAACTACTTTGAAGAATCTAAAATATAAAACATATTCTGGTTTGTTGAGCATTTGTTTGTTTACCACATAATTCCATATGTGATCCTTCATAGTTTGGATGTCTTCAATATTAATAAAAATATTAAAAATAAAAAAAAAAAATAAAAAAAACATTGAATGAGAAGGTGTGTCCAAACTTTTGACTGGTACTGTACATTGACCTATTATTTCATATACACACAAATCAAATGATCAAGTTCTTTATAAATGAAATATTTATTAGACAAACAAAAGTACTAAACTACTAAACATAAAATAAACAGAATAAAGGGAAAGAATAACGAATAAACAGAATTATGAACCACAACTAATGAAAAGGATTGAATGTGACCAGGTAGAATGAGTGACTCATATAATTGACTGATTTATCAACTTCGTCGATTGTTTTTACATTAACTTTAGTTCAAATGATTTATGCACCGTTCAGCAGCTGAGAGAACCAGGGAAGATTGTGAAGCATCTCTGTATTAGTTTAAGTTAAATCTAATTTTGATCTTTTGGTCTAAGATATTTATTTCTAAGGTTATTTTATAACGTGACTTAAATTGTCTTGGTCTAGGAACATCAAACTCGTTTACATCTGGAAATGGTATTGTTTCACCTGACAGCTCTGATGGGCAGATCGGAGGTAAAGCTGCATGGAATGACGGCTGCTCATCTGAAGGCCTCTGCTTCTGGTTGGATGATTGCAGTTGGTTGAATCACACTCTTCCATCTCTGGCTCAGTGGCAGTTGATTCGGCTTTCTTCAGGTAGTCGCTTCTTAGGCCGGCTGGAGGTCCTCTCAGCCGGAAAGGGAGGCAGTTCTATTGCACCCCTCCCATCTTAAAACTATCTTGATTATTTCCTTTAAGCCTACTTTATCGAATTAACATTAGTTATGTGGTATATTTTCAGGTCTTGCACGATACAGCGAAGGCCCCAAGTGTTTTTGTCCTATATAAGAAGCAGATGTGCAGGATACCAGGGGCTGAAGGTCAAAGGTGTAGAATGTCGGAGCCCCATACAAGGTCTTGACCTCAGCCCAAATGTACCATATATAAGGAGGGGAAAGAGCCCGAAAAATAGGGAACTCACAGATTCGACTCGAGACCTCCGGGCGCTCTAGACGTCCGTCATGACATGTGTTGCTTGTTTGTAATAAACTTTATTATACCAGCAAGAACAGTGTCCGCGGAGCATCCTTCCTCATCACTTCAACAGCACTGTCGCATGAAAGATACGACAGTTACTTAAAAAGTCATTTTAACTCTTTCATATTTGAACTCGGTGCTATCTCAGCTGAATAATGATACCAAATAGTTTGATTTGAATCACTGAATAAAACCTGTACAATTAGAGACTGAATGAATCAAACAATTACACAACATAGATAGACATTGTTGTCCTGACACAGACAGAGGGGGAAACACCCCCCCGTACTGGAAATTTATATTGGTATATGTTTAAGTTACACTGTGTGAAGGTTTTATGCCCCCAGGCAAGTTCTTCTTCCTCCTCCCCCTTTGATCTTCATGCCCCCCCCATTCCTTATTGGGAGATAATGAATGCCCCCCCCCCCCATTGGTGGGATCATAAAACATGGGGTCACCCAAAGAGTTACCCCAAGTCTTATCTTCAGATGGTCCAGGCACAGGGGAGATGTCTTCTTGTGTTTTATTTTTTATTTATTTATAAGGGACACAGGTAACATGTTTATACCTCTTTTGAATATATTCCATTTAATCTTATTTTCATATATGTATTTTGTATTTACACTGTATCCTTCTGCTAACTTCCCCAAATCCATCTCTATCAGCTCATCTGGGCTGAACATTTTAATTAATTAGAGGAACCGTCCTTTTGTTTTATTTTGATAAATAAATGATCTTGTAATCTCGAGATGGCTAAGTTTATTTTCTCGAGATAAAGAGATAATTAAATTGTGATTTCGACAAAACAATACTTAAAATTGCATGCACTCGGGGTCTTCCATACTGCAACAGTCTCACAGTCTGCCATCTTCTTCAATAGAAACCAAACCTCTCCTGCATTTCTGCGGAAGGCTCGCTTTTATGCAAACTTGCTTACAGCTCTTTGTCTTCTTTTCTACAACCGTCTCTCTTATTGATCCATGATTGTAATTCGAACCTGTGAATATCTTTCCAAATTCACCGAACTACTGAAGTTGACTGGAAGAACAACTGTTGTGTTTTTTTGTTTTTTTTTAGAAAAGAAACAGCTTCACAAGTTTGCTGTCTCCTGCTCTATTTCCACTGGTAAGTTACCACATCACATATTTCCTTTCTCGTGTTCTTCAGTGTGATCGATGCTCGATACAAAGTTTAACCGTTTTGGGTAAAAATCGAAAGTACACACTTTGTAGCACTAAACTTATTCAACTGAGTGTGTTAAACTAAATAAAACATCTGTAGGGTGGTAATTAAAATAAAAACTCATTGAATAACACACACTGCATAGTAATGAATAGTTCTAATACTATGGTTCTACTGATGGTAATAATTCACATAGACATTCTTGTCACAATATATTCATTTGAATTTTGAATAACTCATTTTAAGGCAGTTAATTCTGCAATAAATCACTTTCATTTAGCTGTTGGTATGGATGTTGTTTAAGAAAACGTTTTCTCGAGACCGACTTGTGATAGTTTACTGGTAAACCCGAGAATCATTCCTTAATACAAACAAAAATAAACCGATTTATTCAAATGAATATATTGTGACGTTTCACATCTGGAATATACTATTTTTAATCAGTTTTAAATGTTATAATAATACATAATAAGTGTTTCCATCTTTATATCTGCTGCTGCATGAACATACTTGAAGCAACGCAACATGAAATATAGTATGCCAATCATCATAAAGTAACTGTGGTGCACAGTGTGCACAAAGCTTCTTCCAGTTTTCCATAAGGGTCTGAGTCTTATTTTATTAATTCAGCTTTGGATGAGGACTACGCAAGCTCATAAATCGGTTTATTTTTGTTTGTATTAAGGAATGATTCTCGAGAAAACGTTTTCTTAAACAACATCCATACCAACAGCTAAATGAAAGTGATTTATTGCAGAATTAACTGCCTTAAAATGAGTTACTGTGACGTTACTTTTCCCAGTGACGCCCTTCAGTAGCCTTTACTTTCACTTTCATAGGTTTATAATATCTAACTGTATTCAGCCTACACATCTTTTCCCATAACTTCACATCAGAAATATATCATGTTCAACAGTGTGAAGTCAGCTTCTCTTTGTGCAGAGGGTTGTGTTTCATGTAATCTCTATTTCTCTTTAAAGTATTGTTGAGTGGAAAACAAGAGAGACTTCTACACCGGATTCATCTTAAAACAATGTGACATTTATTGTAGGATAACAGGAGTATGTCGCCCAGCAGTTGAACGTGCACGGGCCTAGCAGTACTGAGAAGTTCAGCAACTAAAAGGCGCTTAGACAGAGTGCGCAGCATGTTATATAGACTTTATGAGTTGAATATGATAGGTCCCTAAGAATGGAAGGGGCTCTTGGTTTAGACTTTCTGAGGGCCTTATCAGTTAGTCGAAACTGGGTTCCTGTTATCTAAGTTTTGCTGCAACTAAGGCACATTCTTTCTGTATGTGTCTCTGTTCCTTTTCCATCGTACGATCAGGCACTAGAACGCCCTGTTCGGAGTATTTAACCTTCTAAGAGAACTCATAACATTTACCGCAATGAGCACGGTGATAGTGTGATGTGAAAGCATAAACAAAATATACTGTGTTTGATGTTTGTATGTGTGCATTTATACATATGAATGTAATATTTACATGACAGTATTCACATTGGTGAAGGAAGTATACAGATACTTTACTGTAGTTAAAGTACTTATACCACACTGTGGAAATACTCATTGAAGTATAATCTATAGAAAGATATAGTATACTATAGTATACTAAAGTATAAAAATGTCCCCTTCATGTAATATATCATTAGATGATTATTACTCATGCATTATTGTTAAAGCTGGGGTTTGCTGTTATAGTTGGATGAGGTGGAGCTCAGTTTGAACTATTAACTAATTATTATTTCCTTTATAATTATAGATCTAAAGCAGCAACTCTTCACATTTGCAAATCTAGAACCATGAAATGTTTTTAAATTTTTGAAAAAGAAAAAAATGATTATCAAAATAGTTGCCAAATAATTTTCTGTCAATCGTTTAATCGACTAATTGTTTCAGCTGTACTGGAAACAAAGATAGTGAAGTACAAAGTAAAAAAATTCCCCTCTGATCTGCAGTGGAGAAGAAGTATAAAGCAGCTTGAGAAGTGTGAGAGAAAATAACACACACGTATAATCATGTTTGAATACATATACTGCACTTAGGTACTAAGGGGCCTCTGAGAGAAACGGTCTCGTCTCAGTGAAGGTATAAAAATGATCAAGCTTTGTAGGAGAACTAGCAGAGGATTTGTTAGTTATTAAGAAGACGTTGATAAGAAGCAGCCTTAGCCAGGGGGAGTATGAGCAATTAGAGATACATGAGATGGGACCAGCCCAAGGTATTGTAGTGTATTTTATCATATTCTGCTATACCTTGTTGTAATGAAGCCATGAAGTTGTTGCATGCTGTGTGATGTTGAAAAGTCAGGGTTCTTAGGAGCTGCCCTAATAATGACCTCATGACCAACATATGGCATGACAACCTTGTTTATAGTGATGTTTACACAGATGGAAGATTCTAGGGTTTCAGGAATGTATTTCAAAAAGTGTAAGTTTCAAGGTGTCTGAATGATGTATTTACTGCTCAACATGTTTTTTGCCTTTGTGCACATTGAGGGGATGCACAACACAGATATACAGTTCAGGCTGAGAGCCTCAGTCCATGCTGAATCTCTGTAT
Source organism: Anoplopoma fimbria (assembly GCF_027596085.1). Taxonomy (NCBI): domain Eukaryota; kingdom Metazoa; phylum Chordata; class Actinopteri; order Perciformes; family Anoplopomatidae; genus Anoplopoma; species Anoplopoma fimbria. The sequence continues at coordinate 6,628,923 of NC_072454.1, read as the reverse complement.
GGGCTCCATTCTGCGCAGAATGACTTCAGATGCATTGATTCAATAATTAAACTGTTGAAACTGCATCAACGGACCTGGACATTGTGGTGGAAATCTCCAATACAATTTACTATACTAATACCCAATTTGTACTAGTACTATCTATGTCCCGAGATGAGTCCCAATGAGCGTTGAAATAATGATCAAATGAGGAAGGACAAAGGTGTGAGAGGGCCAAAAGGTGGGGGCATGAATGACAAAGAGGTGAAGGGACATAAGGAGCAGGGGGGGGTAACATCTCCACACAGTGTAACTTAACATACAGAGAGACGAGGTTCTCGACCTTTAGAATACACATCATAGTACATTTCATTCAAAACCTTTACACTATATACTTCCAACATACACTAATATCATTTTCCATTACAACATCTTCCTTCATCCTTTGATATCAAATGATATACTACAGTATAAAAGAGGTGAACAGCTTCTCATCAGTGTGCATTTTGCAAACTAACTGCTCTGAGCATTCATGAAGTGTGACAATACTGTAAGAGATTTTTGTCTCATTCCTCTTTGTGTCCTTGATGCCTCACTCATGCTTTCCTCAATCTGCTTCCTACAAAGGTTGAAGCTGTCGCAGCTGACTGGATTTAAAGATCGTAGATAAGACCCAGAAAGGCTGGTAATCGACTCCCGGGGTGAAAAGAGATTGCTTATAAGATCGTCGAGGGGAGAGGAAACAGAGAGGATACAGTCGTGAAAACCACAAAAGACGTCTTAAAGTGACTGAAGAGGTGACGACGCGTTGAACAAAATGGGGAAAAGTCACAGCAAACGTCTGACTTCTGGCAACCTGGATTTCGACAAGTCCAATCTGGAGGGATGTGCAAAAATCATGTGCAAAAAACACGGCAGTGACACCTGTAAACAGCTGCCTTTGTGGGTGGAGAAATGTGGATTTCCTGTCAATGGTAGTTTTAGTGTACGTAAAATACAGAACCTAGAAGAGAATTTGGAAATATATGATGGCGTAATAATGTATGGCGTACATAAAGTAGACTGGAAAGCTTTTGGGATGTGGAAAAGTGAGACAGAGACGAGACAGAGACGGCAAGAGAAGGGGCACAAGAGGAAGGCTGTGGAAACTAATAACGGTCCCAGCCAGAGGTGCTCACAACCACAGAAAGAACCGAATCTCCTCCCAGCCCCAGGCGCTCATCAGAGGGGTCAGAACCAACAACCTGTTGGCCCAAACCAGGAGGTCCAAGGACAGTTGGACGCAGCAAAAAACACCACGCCGGGCCCGGAGTCTGCCCTGACCCCAAATCGGCAGAGTGTCCTGGAATCCACACAAAGCATGGTGGAAACCCGAGCTGAGTCTGCCATAACAAGGTCACAGACACCCTCCGCCATTGTAGTGTTCGTGGAGTCTAAGCCAAGAGAGACCGAAGCTGAGGTGACAGCCTGGTCACCAGAAGATTTGCGCTCATTTGCCAAAGAACTGCCCGACATAGAGATAAAAGGAGGGGCTGGGTTTGTTGAAGTGCTGTCCCAGATGGTGCATGTATATGAACTGAGATTGAGAGAAATAAGAATTCTCATACTCCACATCATTAAACTGAAATGGAGCAAAGTACAAGGAGACTGGCCCGAGACAGACTTGCCATATGACTGGACCACAGGCACCAGATATCGTAGACACGTGGAGAGACTCTGCGCGAGGATTAAAACAACTTTCCCTGCCACCGCGAGATTGCATGTGATACAACGCTGCAAACAACAGCCTGGTGAAATGGTGGCAGACTATCTGTTCAGGTTAACGAAAGTCTTCGACGAAAACGTCGACATGATGCCACCAGCTGACCCAAAACCTGAATCGGTATACGAACACCTGCTAAAGCACTATTACCTGAAAGGCATGGATGAGCAAATCAGCAGCTGGGTACGCGAAAATTGCATAGGCTTTTACTCGCAAAGTCTGTCAGTCATCCAAGCTCACGCCGTCCACGCTGAACAAAAGCTGATAATGTCAGAGAAAGAGAAAGAGCAAGCAAGAGCCCTACTGGAGGAAAGGCTCATGAAGGCACAGATCCGAGCTCTGCAGAGAGCAAACAGAGGGAGAGGCAGAGGATCACGCAACGCAGTGGCCTGGAACGACGGATGCTGGAATTGTGGAGATCGTGACCACTGGGCAAGAGACTGTTACAGACAAAGGAAGACGAGGGGAACCGCTGGGCCTTCACTCTATTTGACTTACATTGAGGATGAGGCTTGATGGGAGACAGAGGTGGAGGAGAATCCAGAGTCTGGTGAATGCGTCCGTAACACCACACGCAGTCACACACACACATACTAGTGCTGGAGTAAAGTAAAAGTCAAGTAAAAGTACTAATAGCACACATAAAAAAAAATGAACGTTAAAGTTAAAGTGCACTGGAAATCTTACTTCAGTAAAAGTATGGAAGTATAATCAGGAAAATGTACTTAAAAGTATTAAAATTAAAAGTATAATGTAGAAAATAGAATAACAAATAAAATAGAATAATTAAAAGAAATTTAAGCAAATCACAGTAGTGAAACTGGAACCATGAAACAATCAGGATATTCACAGATTAATCATATGTCAATCCATTAATTGTTTTAATATACTGTTGGGTAGTTTTCATCATTAGTTTTCCGTTTATATATATCAGGGGTTTTCATCATTAGTTTTCCGTTTATATATATCAGGGGTGTGCAGCCTTTCGAGTCAGTGCATTCCTTTGCCGGCTCTATGTGATCCTGTAAACGTCTGATAAATAAAATACCACAAAGTTCGATTTTCCACCACAGTTACTATTATTAATGATGTTTCTGGATTGTTTTTACAGCTGCATTAATGTGTATGTGGCATTTTACTGCTCTAGATCTTTAAGAGTGTGCTCATTTTTACTGCTTTATATACTATTGGGTAGTTTAATCAACACAGATGCATCATATTCTATAAAATCCTCATGTTTTCAGCCTTAGATAGTACATAGTATACACATAGTGCCTAAGATTAAGAATAACCAAACCATAACACATACTGCATAAACATGTTTCGATTGCTGTATTACACATTCTTATTATATATTCACTGGTCATGTAATCAAGTTTAATTTCTACATTCATTTTATCATTGTTTAATCTTCTACCATGTAACCTTTTCCAGAGTGAGCCTTAGGCTGGAGATAAACTTGCTTTTTAACCACCCTGGAAAATTACGTATTTACGGCTTTTATTATTCCTGTGATTTACTTTTTTATGTTTTTTTTATACAATGTTGGAAGTACGATCTGTGTCTTATCTTCCTCTGAGGTTGAAGGTCAGCTCGCAGGTTAGTTCGGCCTTCAATGTGCAGAGCGTCCTCTCCCCTTTCTGTGAGAACGTTTTATCTATCCCCACACAGATTTTTAGAAGAATCTGGAGGAAGATAAGACACCCTGGTGTACTTCTTCATGAGTGCTTCTATTGTTTGAACATAAAAAAAGACCTTGGAGGCGTATGAGAGAGATCTATCCAGAAGACTGATCTGTAACTTCATTTGTCTTATGAACGCATAAGCTCTGTATGCATACAAAAAGCTTTATTAAATCTCTGAAAGACAACTGCTTGTTTGAATTCACTTTATTTCAGAAATGTCCACAACCACTGCTAGTGAGATGTTTAACATGTTGTCAGTAAGTAAATGATCAGAACAGAGTCTGCAGACACTGAATTATAGCCTTGACCACCCCTGTCCTGTTTTGTCCTTTATATTCAGAGTGTGAAGCCTTTCTCTTCAGTGCATACTCTGTAGGCTCTGTATGATCCTGTAAACCTCTGCCTCTTTCTTATAAGAAATAAAATATCACAAAGACACTCTTTGTCATCTGATTGTTATTTCAACGCTCACTTTGGACTCATCTTGGGACATCGATAGATAGATAGTATTAGTTTCCACAACAAAGGTCAAGGCCAAGGCTGTATCAGTGTAACCTTACTTACACAATATATAGATGACTTTGGTGTTTTTAAGGGTTCACCAAAGTCATAAAACAACACAAACAAACTTACCAATTCATGTAGACCTGCAACTTCTTTGTTCTGCAAGGTAAAGTCAAGTTTCATGTCAAAGGATTATTGTGGCTTTGAAGGGAGCATAGATAACTGTCTGACTGCAAGGTATAGCTGTGGAAATATTCTGAATATAGCGTACACTTAAACTGATATTGATTTATTTAGTTGTGCTCTTAGGTGGTTAAAATACTTTTGCTTCTGACCCTGTCCACAGCAGTACATTGCTCTGCTCCACTCCTGGAACGCTGCTGGTACAGTTAGTGTATTACTGTAGGTAATACACTAACTATTACTGTAGGTAATACCCTTACCAATACCCTTACTCCCACTTCAAAAAATCAGAACGATCCCGTTAAATTACAGGCTTACTTTAAAGGTGTAAAGTGTAATTCTATCCAACCTGCTCCAAAGAATTAGGGGGTAGCACTTCACTTCTACTACTGGGCCTATACAATCTAAAAGTTACATCAAAAAACAAACAAAAAAAAACATATACTTCTACTATAACAAACACCTGGGCAAGAATACCCAAAAATCAACCAAACGGCTGAAACTCTGACAGCTGGTCTTCAGTCTATATGTGCTATTTAGCAGTTCTTTACATGTTGGGAAGCATTATTAGATAGCGGATAGTGATCTATCAAAATATGCTATTTTTGGACAAGGCAGCATAAATCGTCAGAACACTGATAAAAAAACACGGCTGTTTTATAATTGTTATGAGTGGTGTCGGCCTATAATTTGCGTTAGCCATCTGAGACGTTCAAATGACTCGCACTTTCATCCCGTCCTCCGGGCATCCAGGAGACGACTCTGCTGGGAGGAGAGCAGTCAGCATCGGCTTCAATGTCAAAACTGTTCATTCTTCATTTTTTTTTTGATGATGTTAGTTAATTTTTTTCAAAAACCAGGCTGTTTCTATTTGCTCATCTTAGTTTGGACCCAATACAGTTGAACTGTATGAGAAATATGACACTAGGAAATTAAATGTTAGGGGACACAAAGTTAAATTACAGTTCGTAAAGACAACAGTATTTTCCGCAGTGTCACCAGAGTGAACAAAATAAGACCCGTTAAAAAAAGAAAAAAATATTTTTTACAAGCGTTTATTGTCTTTTACATAAATAGATCATTGAACATTTTAAGGACCCAGAGACATAGTATGCACACTATATCTACATAGTACACATTGTACGAGTATGATTGTATACACATAAAATACAAAATGATGGCATATAAAACATCTCAGACAACTTGTGTCTTATATTTCTATTTACATCTCAATAATATCTTACATGTTTTGTTTTTTAAAACATTTCAGAATTCAAGGCTACATAAGAAGGCACAGACGGCAGTGACGACATGTTTTGATGCACATATAAAAAAAACTACTTGATAGTTTATGTTCCAGAGTTGTGGTTTGATTGATTACTGGCTGATTACAATTTGTGTTGGTTGTCTAAAGTCTTTCATTGGCACCATTATAAAGTAGTGTTTTTAAACTGATCACTCCCCACAAACACTTGAGGTTTATTTGAACTGGCTAAACCTTCATCTCACACTCTCAAGCTAATCTGGCTTTGTGGTAAACACTCTGTGCAAAGCTTTTTTCTCCTTTTATAAAATGTGTGCGCCGAGTCTTTACATGAATAACAAAAACATAAATATCAAATAAACATTAAAAATCCGATAGCTGGGGATAAAAATGACTGTACGGATCCCACTTTTACCAGCTTCTCTTCATGCTGTCAGAAAATTCAGACCTACATGACTACGATTCTGATTTCCCCATAAGGTCCTAAAAAAAATAAAAACTTTAGTTCCTGACTGTTATTAGTTATGAGTGAAATGGTGATGATTAAAAGTTTGACTCATTTATTAAATGGCTGATTGCTGGGCGTTATATTTGACGAATTTAACCTCTATTGGTGACGTCTGATTTAAATAAAAAGAGGCGTTTTTGGTCTGTAGAAATTCATGTCAAACTGCTACTAAAATCTCTGAGATAATTCTGAATAACTTTCAGAATTGAGGGTGGCTATGCACTTTTCAAAATGTAATGTTGTATTCGATTCTCCTTAAAATTAAGCTGTAATAAACCTTCAGCCTAAAAAATATCAAGAGTCTCCTGTTGATTCTTCAGTTTCCTGTTGGTCTGTCACAAGATTTCTACTATTTTACTGCTTTTTTCCCCTTGAACATAAGAAAGCAGAGATAAGTAGCCAACTAGTGTAGCAATAATAATACAATTTGTATTTATATAGTGCGCTAAAGCACAAAATGCCTTTAAGATTCACAATCAAAATTTAAAAGATATTAATAAACCAATGTAAGCCCCAACCTATATGATATCCTCAGATTAGGAACATGATAGCAAATATATATCCAGCGGCACTGAGCCCATACATAAAATAAAACAGTGCAAATTATCTAATTTTAAAAAAGCATGACCCCTTGGGTTGTTTTTCCTCCTGTCCTGAGTCAACATATACAGGAATGTGGCTAGTCTATGTTTTGCATGATCCCTTTTTTTTTTTTTTTTTTTTTTTTTTTTTTTAACAGGTGTGTCATGCAGTGTGGGACTTGCACTGCCTGGTCCTGGTCTACACTTGGTCTCAACCACTCAAAGTTTTGGTCTTGTCTTGGTCTCGGTTTAGGTGGTCTTGACTAACACTTTTGTACAGGACAGAGCTAACTGCCACAGACACAAGAGAAAGATTTTGTGTCTCAGCATAACGCACATTTCCTCCTGAAAATCATTTAACTGTGACTGTAATTTAAGGAATCTTAACATGTTTGAAGTTAGCATGTGTAGTGTGTGTCATGTCAGATACATGTCACTCCATCACGCTTCATTACACTTTCGCTAGGAGCAAGTTCGATTTTCCGACTTCCCGGCATCACTGGAATGTAATGTAAGTCACACATCTGTCTACTTCCAAATAAGGCACAAAGACCATGATGATACTCAGGAAATGAACTACAGGCAGGGGGTCGACCATTGTAAACTTGCATACAAGAGGAACTGCGAGTCAGTCGATAACTCCCTCATCCTGAAGGCATCTACTTCCCTGCCCTATTTGAAATGTCAGACTTCACAGACATATTTATGGTGACTACTCCTTCAAGTTAATTATAAAAGGGAGAGTTCACCGTTTTCTTGAGGCAGCAGTTTCATAAGGAAACTTGAGGTGTAGACAATCTGTGTTGCTGCTCTGAGCGGCTTCAGCAACGAAGACCCGAGACCGCGGGCTTCATTTGTTGTTCGATTTCGGTTTGTCATCTTCATACAAAAGAGCCTGGGGGAACAAGAAAAAGAAAATATGGATTACATGAATGAAAGAAACGACAAAGTGATGCAGAGTGCAACACTAAACTGATGATGAGAGGAGTGGTAATTCGGCCTTTCACAACGTTCAATTACATTATCCACACACATTAACAGAGCACAGAAGTTTTTTATTTATTTATTGTTTTGGTTGGTTTATTTAATGTTTCATTTATTTATTTAAATTTGTTTTTTTAATTAGTTTTTTCCAATTCCAAAGCCTGATTAAGAACTATGAGTACATTTCTCTTTGAAAGGGTGTACTTGTACGCAATGCAAGTATTATTATATCAGAAGCATCAAATGTTCTTTATATGACAATGATATATTTTATCGCACATTAATTCAGAGATAATATATCTTCCAACAGAAGTAATTATGGTGCCTAGCCTAGTGGTGATCCTTTTCTGTGATTTGAATATGAAATTAGCTTTATAATGCAGTAGCTTCTCAGTGATGGAGGGTTTTTTCATCTGTCATAAACTGTAGGAGTCAAAGATGAACTGTCGAGAACCTCGCCGCCCAACAAGTCACACTTGTTCTTGTCCAGTTTGCATTGCTTGTACTGTAGTCTGTAAGATCACTGCCCATCTGATGGCTTTGTGTCTCCAGGAGATGTTAGGAATGGGCTGCCAGTTTTGGTTCATATAGTGTGTTCTGTTTGTTTAAGTTATGGAGGTGAAATATATCATTACGTTACAGTCCACATGACAGTATAGTGTGGTGTTATAGACGTGTGCCTCTCTCTCAGTACAGCGTGGTGTCACCTTGCTCTCCAGCACTCGGCTGTGGGGGGAGCTGGTGAGCTCCTCCAGAGTTTCTGCTGAAGGTCCGTTGAGGGTTTCAGGCAGCAGGAGGCCCAGGCAGCCGGCAGACAGACCGCTCACACAGAACACAGTGAAAGGCATGGAGGTGTGGAGAGCCCGCTGCAACACACACACACACACACAACAAAAACACACACAATGCATCACAAAAATTAATACGGTCCGTGTCTCTTGAGGAAAGATTGTTTTTTTTTTTTTAAATCCACTAAAATGTATTTAAATAACAAAAATTAGTGTTTATGAGTTTCAATTGTACCCGACCTGAAAATGATCTACAGCAGATCTTGATTAATGTAATTCAGTAATGTAAAAAGTTTATCTGGTTTCACTTTCCAGTGCATCTTCATTTAATAAAAAATATAATAGATACCATAAAACTTCAACCCGTTTTCACAAGTATGGACATGCTACACATCGTTACAATCAATTCAATTGCTACACACAATTCAATCATCAAGCTTTACCACCATGGTTAAGAAGAGAGAGAACATTTTTATTTTTTTTTTTATTATTCCAGATATTAAATTTTTATTTTTTAAATCGACAAATCTCTACCTTTGAAGCGGTAATAAAGTCAAAATACGTGTCCATTACTCTATTTATATTACTTTAGGCCATGAGGGTCCATCGCTCAAAAGAATCAAAAAATGTGTCTTGTAACTAGATCAAATTAATGATTCATAGTTGATATGTTTAACATTAATTTCTAATTTCTATACAAGTAATATACAGACTGGTTTTAATAAATAACTTGATAGTGTGATTCCCAATCAAAACCCTGATAAAAGTTACTAACTATATATTTTACCCGTTTTAATCACCAGGTCTGTTTGTTTTGGAGAGAAGGGGAACTGCACAATGTCACCAAACTCAGTATTTTGATTGAGAAGCCCAACGCGAAAGAAAATGACATAACTTGCATTAACTAAAAAGAGTATAACTAGTATAACTTCATGAATAAAACTGGCCCTACCATTGAAGGAACAAACGGTGCAAGGATTCCTCCAACTCTGCACGACATGGAACAAACACCCAAACCAGCATTTCTGAAACAAACAAAAAAGAAATCATTAAAATAAAAGCACCCCAGGTCAATTTCATGCAGTGTGATGTCTGAATAATTCAACACGCAGTCTGTATTTTGTTAGTTCACCTGATAACTGTTGGGTAGAGTTCAGAGGTGTAGACGTAGGCGATGTTGAACGCTGCACTGACCATCAGTTTTCCCAGAAGGGCAAACGACGTCACGCTCAGAAAGGTTCCTGCCAACACAAATTAATCAGTCACAAAAATGAACACTCACAAGTGAGTTAATGACAAGCATGGTTGCTTCTACTCATGGCTGAGTGGAGTCAAAATGCCATCTTCTATGTGGTCAAAGCAATAACCAAAAACTACAGTTCGCCCCTGAATAGTTAAATACTTGTAATGCTGTCTAGATTTAATCCAATGTTTCTATCCTTATGTGCTTTTAAATGCCTTTAGAATCTTTCTAAATATTCAGGACCTGTGTGTTTTTTTCCCTCCCACATTTAAGATCATTCAGAAGTGTATTCCACTGTCTCACCGGTGTTTTCTGGGATGAACATGGAGCAGAAGCAGGCGGAGCCAGCCAGACACAAGAAACTGGCCATGCTTTTCCTCCTCCCAGCCCTGAGAAACACGACACACAATGACTCATCGGTAGATTCTTTAACAATGACACTGCACAGCTTTATGTACCACAAGCTTTTAACACTGTTGTAAGTCAAACAGAGAAACACAATTGACATAAACTAGTGTAACTGAACACAGCTGATGAAAATATCTACATGTACAAATAAGCAGTTTAAGTAGAAGAACTCCAGGAAGTCAATAATTAACGGACAGGAAGTCTTATGCTGGTGTAATAAAGCAGGAAGTCGTTTTACCATTAGCCAATACACATATACTGATATTGCACACGCATGTTGAAACATTAACCCTTTGGTGGATTAAGGCAAAGGACACTGTGACTACAGGGACACAAAACAAAACCTCAAATGAATGGTTTCAATATTAAAACTTTTCATAAAAAAATCGACAACTTCTCCAGACAGAAAGATCAAACTTTGAGCTGTAAAAAGGTGTTACACAGGGTCAGGGAGCTAAAAAAGTGTGTATTATTGTGTGTTTGTGTGTGTCTTACCAGTGTTTGTTTATGAAATATATGCAGAGCGGGTAGGCGGGCAGCTCCACCAGGCCGTACATGGCTACGTTGACATAGCGGCTACCTGACGTCTCACCGGCCCCGAGAGTCAGACCGTAGTACACCAGACTGCATGCATACCTGCAACACACAAACACACAAACACACACACACACACACCACGTAAGTCGCTATGATAATGAACACATAAGACGGTATAAATGGTGACTAAAAGTTGCATCTGCAGGTTTGTTTTTGGTTATAACTAAGATCTTCTGCACACTCAGTCGCTCCCTGACATTTCTCTTTATTTGTGTTTCCAGAATGACATCCTACACCTTCCTGTCCTGGAGCTTGTTTACTGTTAACTGTGCAACTGCAAACACATGTGGGAATATCTATAGTACAACCAGACTAACCTGATCTATTCCTCTAAAAAAAGAAACAGTTTTAAAGTCTACAATGCTGAGTAATCGGAAGCCAAACTGCTAAAAGTCGTGTACAGACGTATGTGGCAGTAGTATAAACAACTTAACCCTTTAAGATGTGTTATGAACCACAGTGTTTATACAGCATGCTGTAATTCACTTGATTTAAATACATAGAAGCAAACATGCTGCTTATTCCTAGAGTTGATCTCAGTAGGGTGTAACTTCAGACATCAGGAAGATGGAATGTGCAACATTTTTTGGGAGTGAATTCATCACAAAAGTAAAAGTATTTGTGGATACAGAACCAACCCAGCTATAGCACTTATATATTCACCTCTTCAGCCTGCTCAATTCAACAATATGTTAAGACATTTGTGAGATACTGCAATCACTAAAATGCTGTGGGTGACATGAATGTTTGTACCCAAATGCCATGGCAGTCCATCCAACAGCTGTTGAGACACTAAACTACAGAAAATAGCTAATAGCTCATTTGAATGCTTCCAAGTACAGCAGAAAGTAAAATAATAATGTAAGCAGAATATTATCAGTGTGCTAGCAGCTGCAATGTTTTAGTATGAGCAGCAATTACGTTCTCAGTTCTGGTAATAAAAATAGAAGTGTTAGAAATTACAGAAGTAACAGCTTTTGAACCAGCAGCATAAGTAAAGTTTTAACAGCTTGGGGCTACAGCAGTTTGCACGCTTAGTTCTTCTTCTGTGGTGCTACACTCACCAGACATACATGAGCACCATCGTCCTCAGGCGGAGGACTGGATGGATCACCAGCTGCAGGATGCCCGCACCCCTGTTGCCGCGGTTACCGCCTTTAGCCCCACCGACACGTTTCAACACCAGGTTTTTGGCAGCTTTGCCGTTCCTCAGGGCCATGTAGCGGAGAACCTTTAAAAGAAGAGATTAACAGTATCGAGCAACGTTTCAAAGATGATGCACAATCCAGGAGTTTCCGATTGTGACTGCACGAAGATGTAAGATGCTCTAAATCCTTTCAGATTGTTATTATTTCTAATTCCGATCTTTTCAAGAGCTCATGAAATTGTTTTCTAAATCTTGGGATTAAATCTAAAACAAGCCTCAACACTGCAGCAGTTCTAAAAATATATTTTACCTCTTCAGCTTGCTCCGTCCGACCCTGAGAATACAGCCAGCGAGGAGACTCTGGAAGAGTTCTGGAGGGAAGGAAGCCGGGAGAGATTATTGTATTGGCACAAATATAATTTTCTGGATATTGCGTTTGAAAAAGCGTGGGCTTTATCATATTTACAACAGCAGATTCCTTTTCCAAAAACATGTTTTAGAAAGCGCATCTTATATTCAGCCAATCCTCATAATATTACTACTATAATAACAAATAGATTACTCTGAAGTTTTTAACTTCTTCTAAATGCAAAGATGCACTGGAGCAAAGTATAACAGTGTGTTTATGTTTAAGCTCCTTAGCTACAAAACATGCATTCTTCATATCTTAATTTGGTGACGTTTTCTAATACTTTTTTTGTTAACAGAACAGACGTGTTCAGCATCCATTTGCCGAAAAATGCAATTCTGTCAGAAATTTCCGAATGTCAGAAGTTATTGATACCAAATCACAACAGATAATTTTGACCATTTTCAAGTGGTTAAAAATTAAGCTCCAAATCTGTAGGAAAAAAAATGATTTTGTAGAAAAAAGGCCAAAAGATGGGGGAAAAATGGTCACTTTAATGAATGTATTGTATTCTGCTTTAGTTGCATTTATATTTAATTCCTGTTTTGCCTTGAAACTCGTGCTTCTCAACCATCACACGATATTTATCCAATCCATATGTGTGTTTTACAATCCTCTCCTGAGAGGAGATGCTTCTAATAGTTTTGGTTTTATGGTTTTATGTGAATGAAGGAGGGGACTCGTCCCTCTGAGGTTTTGAACTCACACAGACATCAGGAAGAACAGGACACCAGACGAGTTGGCCACTATGGCCAGGGTCCTCCACGGTCGGATAAAGTAGCCCAGAGCTCCAAACAGTGCAATGCCGACTGCAAAACTCATGCTCGTCAACGTCCCTGAAGAAGGAAATACAATAAAAACTAAATTCAACAGCTTAGTAACTGCAGGGTAATTTAGCCAACACAACATTTTTGTGCCAAAATCAACTACGGTACTATTTGATATTGTATCACCAAGCTCTATATTCGATTTAAAATGATATCAAAGAAGAAAAGCAAACAAAGGATCAACTAATTCAGCAGCAGGAAAAAACACAGGTCATCATATAGAATGATGTATGATGGGAGTGTTTTAGGTGTTTAACGTACCGGTCATGGCCCAGTAGGACTTGCCCACGTACTCCTGAGTGAGAACGAAGCAGACGAGGCCGATGCCGCCATTCATCAGCCCCACGAGGAGACGAGACACAGCGAAGACCTCGTAGCTGGGTGCGAAGGCGGTCACATAACCGAAGATCACCTCAAAAAACAGACCTGGGAGACCGAGAAAGAGAAGGAGATGAGGAGAGTGAGGAGGCGTAGATTTGTATCTTTGTGGATGCATTAGCTAAACGCACTTGAAACATTTTAAAAAGGCCTTTAAACTGCCCACAGAGGCACAAAAAGGCCTCTGTGAGTTTGTGTAATTAAGAATTAGTACAGTAAGAAATATGTGCAAACATGTTCTCCACAACAAATGTATAATTCCACAATTAGGGATTCACCAATCCAACTCTTTTTCTCATAATACCTACAAAAAAAAAGAGACCTCAGTACCGGATTGCATCTTTTTTTCCTAAATTCAAAATATGTATACCCGATTCTGTAGCTCACCGTGACTCGAAACATCTCAGTAATCATGGAAGCATTTAATTATTATAATGACATTAACAAAAAAGCGGTATTTATTTAAATCCTTACTACTGGAACCTCATATTTAAAATCTGTTAAACTCAAAATAGGACTAAAACATCTTCTACCTACTTCTTTTAAATTTTCAAATCTTGTGCAAACTCAAACGTCCTCTGATAACTTCACAAACACCCAGGAGTCTGAGTCTTAGATTGCCCTCACCCGTCAAGTAAACAGGTCTCCTGCCGATCTTGTCGGAGAGCGGCCCGAAGACGACGTTCCCGACCAGAAGCCCGACGAAAAACAGCGATCCAGCCAGACTGACCTTATAGGCCTGCTGCTTGATGAGAAACCACTGGGGAACACGGAGAAAGGCGGAAGACATTCATCTTCATTTCTGGATTTCACTGATGCAAAAACGAACACACATGCTGAATCAGCGGCGTCGGTTTGGTTAAAAGTGATGATGCATATGAACTCTAGCTCCCTCACCTCTGTCACTATGGAGTCGATGTCCTCTGTAAATGTGACGTGTTGGTGGAGCTCCTGCTGGCTGGATGGGACCCCGTCCTGCTGCTCGATGTGGTACTTCGGCGTAGATCCAACCAGGACGATCAGCATGGACTGACAGGCCATGTACACCTGTAACACACAGATCACTATGGTAACAACCAGAGAGATATGAAGTCTATCTTTAACATCACCACTACTGCAACTGTTAGCGTGGTCTAAAAACCTGTATACACGTCTCACCAGCTGAAAATCGGATGTCGGTGTAACATTTTTCAACCCCAAAATAAAGTTTAAAATATACGTTCTGTGATTCCTCTTAAATCTTTACTCTGAAAAACAGGTGTGGAATGTAATATTGCTCACATATTTTACTTAGGTCCAAATGTTACATTATAAAAAAAGGGAAATATTTGACTTTTTACTCCACTACATGAATCTGTTATTTTATTTTCTGTCCATTGAAAACCATGTATTTCCAAATGTGTTGATGTTGAGTGTTTGTGATAAACTGAAGGATGTTCCTTAGTGTGTTGAGAAAATTATACTACATCTGAAGATAAATAAACTGTTTAAAACCATTCTGGGATCAGCTGGAAAAGGCATCGTCACAAAGCTGAAAACAGGGCTGTTTGTATGAAGCATGTTTTTGGATTTAATTACTCAACAGAATAAATTAACACTATTAGCACAACCTTAATATATACAGCGGTTAAATGCAACATACACATTAACGCAGCTGAAAATTTATATTAATCCAAAACTATCATATTAAATAGTGAAACACTGACTAACAACATTTTCTGCCTTGTTTAAATTTTTTGTTATTCTTATTGCCTTTATCATTTCTGTGTTAACCATGTAACGGGCCTTGGAGTACCTTTAAAAGCACTAAAATGTATTATTATTATCATTATTATTATTATATTTTACTGGACAATGAGGACTCTAACTTTATGTACTTTAACTACATGTTGCTGATAATTATTAACTTACATACGTTTCCTCAAGTAATGTTTGCAATGCAGGACTTTTACTTCTGGAGAAGTACGTTATTGTGTAGTATTGCTACTTGTATACAATACAACTTTATTAATCCACAAGGGCAATTTGATTTTCGGCATAAATAGAAACAGACCAAAAAAAGAAAAAAAAACAGACACATCACAGACGGACAATTTACAAGCAGAGGAGCTAATCTTTGGAGGTAAAAGTCATAATAAATAATGATAATAAAAAAGGACACAAGTAAAGGATCTGAATACTTTGTTTCCATTACTGGCCTTTAATCAGGATTTTGCAGGAGACAGGCCTCATTAAATGGCTGATTTTTTGTATTTGAGTACGTGACTCACATCATGTGTTCAGTTCCACATGTGAGAAAACTTCTGTCATCTATTTTTGGTGAGCGAGCCAAGGAAGGGTTAACTTCTCCCCATGACGGAAGCTCTGACAAACCTCATTTGAATATGCCAATATTTGCGATCAAATTTGACATGGGTGACAATACATACCAAGAGAAAAAAACATCCCCGAATAGTTACTTATACGTGGGGGGAATTGCGCCACAAGTACCGATGGGCCACTTCCTTCCTAGTGGCTCAAAAGGTAAACAATGTAGACATCTGTAGCCCGCATGGGAAGCTTTTATTCCTTAATGCATTATAAAAACAAGTAAACTAATAAGATGATCGATGCAATCATTGAAAGACTAAACAACCTTTGCACGATTTGAATTGTTGTGTTTGTCCACCGCAGCGTTAGTGCGCAACAGCCACGTAGCGCTGCCGCCGTGCGTAATGGGTACTTATCCAAAACACGGTGGGGTTTTTGGGGGTTTTTTTTGGTTTTTCTTTTTAAATTCTCTAACCTGTGTCAGGACCAGGACAGCCACCGCCCGCTTCTGGTAGGGTCCAAACTCGCCGACAACCCGAAGAGCTTCTTCTAGATCCATCCCCCCCCCGGTGCTCTCTGCTTCTGCGTTACTGGAGCGCGTCACTGCCGGAAAGTGCACAAGATGAAGAGTGTGATTTCCTCCCACAGCTCACTTCCGTGTTCGCATGTTTAGGTCATGTGACAACAAAAAAAAAGGAAGGAATGTGCAACATTTTTTTGGGAGTGAATTCATCACAAAAGTAAAAGTATTTGTGGATACAGAACCAACCCAGCTATAGCACTTATATATTCACCTCTTCAGCCTGCTCAATTCAACAATATGTTAAGACATTTGTGAGATACTGCAATCACTAAAATGCTGTGGGTGACATGAATGTTTGTACCCAAATGCCATGGCAGTCCATCCAACAGCTGTTGAGACACTAAACTACAGAAAATAGCTAATAGCTCATTTGAATGCTTCCAAGTACAGCAGAAAGTAAAATAATAATGTAAGCAGAATATTATCAGTGTGCTAGCAGCTGCAATGTTTTAGTATGAGCAGCAATTACGTTCTCAGTTCTGGTAATAAAAGTAGAAGTGTTAGAAATTACAGAAGTAACAGCTTTTGAAAAAAAAAAGAAGAAAGACAAATACCAAATAAGTTCAGCAGAGTGGAAGGTTTATTTTCAAGGCACTTTATAAAGATAATTCACATGAAAGACAATACTTTAAAACACTAACTACAATAAATTATCAAAAAAAATGTCTCCTCTCAACCCTCCACACACAAGAATCCACTAAACTATGTGACAAAGATTTATCCAGATGTTCAATGGTATAAAAATAATTGTCCAAATGCTTTGACATAAACTCTGAACTCTGCAGATTAAACCATTTTTATGTGTGCACTTTATTTACTTATCAAATAAGCATATATCAGCACAATCGCCTCCAATTAGTAATTTAAGCAGGATAAAAACAATGGCAGCATTCCTAAATTGAATTATTACAAGCAACTTTTTTTTTTTTCTTTTTTTTTATAATTATAAGTGCATCCATCTCATCGAGTCCATTCACACTGAAGGATCATACAGTTCCCCAGATCTACTTCTGTTCACGGTGAAACCACTCAAACAATCACAGACAAGTTATTAGAAGAGATATGAGATAAGATTGTCAGCCATCTTTTCCATTAAAAACAATAAAAAAGCATTTCATTTGCCAACAACATAAAAAAACTTAAGATGCTTTGTTATTTCAGAGCTGGGTTAGCTAATATTTCACACTTTTACTATATTGTTTGTATTATGTGGGCTTGTGTCTTTAGATTGCATGCTGAAATGTAGCTGAATGACAGGTATTGAGTTGTTTCTTACATATTTCATATTTGCTGCATATAGCCCAGCCTCCATTAGCAACAACCTATACATGTGTAATTTTACATTACACCATTTCATCATTTCCTCCCACAAACATCAGTATTTTGGCAGGGAAGTATGAGAATCCTTCCAATGAAAGTAACAGGCGATGATGCACACAGCGGTCTGCTCGGACAAAGTGGTTTCCTGTAGCAACAGTGCTCTCGAGGACAGATTTGATCCTGTTTCTAGGAATCAAGGGTGTCACGACTTAAGGAAGTTTCTTTGACGTTGAGTGGTTGATTCTCAGGTGACAGTTGATTGTCTGGGCCTCCAGATGACAGTTCAGTTTTTGGGCCTCCATTTTCAGGTGGAGGAGGAGGAGTGCTGAAGCATAATTTCTTACGTTTCCACATTATCACAACCACAACGATTGAGACAGCAACCAGAACTCCAACTCCAACTCCAACTACACCGCCTACGTTGCTTTCCACCTTGAAGAGCCAATTGTCAACAGGGTTACTAACATCACTACTGATCGGGTTAGTTATCTTGCAGGTGATGGTCTTGTCTCCTTTATTCTCAGTCTTGGTGATATTCCTGTCCTTTCCCTCCAACTTATCCCAGTCTTTGTCTCCAAACTTCCAGCTGTAGGTGACGGGTCCGACGTCTGTGAGGTTTGCTTTACAGCTCACCTTACAAAACTCTGAAGTATCCCTGCATGTCAGTGTTCTCAGCTCCACCACTGGCTTGGGGACTTTCCTGATCAATATAGCTCTGTACATCTCATTCTGGACCTTGCTGTTGATCTCCATTGAATACAGGCCTGTGTCGTTTTTGTTCATTTTATTGATGACCAATAGTCCAGTCTTTTTGTCCAGGGTTGTGCGTTCTTTGTAGCGGCCGTAGTACTCCAATTCTACACTGCCGTCATACCACTCGGCCACCAGATTACCATCACACTTCCACAGGATGTTTGTGATGGTCTCGGGGTGAGGAGGCCTCACTTCGAGTTCGAGGCTACCACCGTCCTCGAAGTACTTGTCCGTCACCTTATCTCCGGTTGCGCGCAGCACCGCCACAGACAGCACAAAATACCCGATCAGCTTCTCCATGTCCACGGATCAATACACAGCCGGAGGGATATCGATCTTCATGCCACCGAGATACAAACGACGGTTTCGTTAACGGTCTCCACACTCTGCCAATGCGTCTACACCCTTCCTGTCTTTCAGAGGAGGTATGAAAAAACACGCTCTGTTGAAAAAAATAAAAAAAAGACATGCTGTCATGTCGGTGCCTGAATAAAATTCAATTCAATTTAATAGAAAAATATATATGAAGTAATAATGGTTTTTTTTCTAAAAGCAGAAGTAATGTTGCCATGTATGAATAAAAACATGAAATAAATAAAATGTATATATATATAATAATATAATATAATTTTAAAGTAAAACACCTGCATCAAAATCTTATTTTATATATAGGTATTACTGTTTTTACTGTATTTATTTGAGTATTATTCAACTGCGACTTCACTACATTTTATAGGGAAATATTGTCATTTTTACTTCACTATATTTATTTTAAAGCTTCACCTACTTTGCAGATGAATACTAATTTAGATCAACTTATAAATAATGATTATTAATTAAAAAAATGTTGTTTTATAGATTAATTTACTCAGCAGTATAGTCAGCCTAATTACAATTTTTGAGCTACAAGTATTTTTACACTTTAGAACTGTTACTTTTAGTAAAGTAAAATATTTAAATAATTCCTCAATAACCGAATACCATGACTTGCTTTTGCATGACTAGCCTGCCATTTATTAAGGGATAATTAATTATATAAAATCAACTGATTATACCACTAATTATATTATTAGAAACGTGCAGGCCTTCAGACAGTTAGACATCTACATTAACGTCACATCCAGAACTCCCCTAGGCATGCCACTCGTTTTGGAGAAAAAGTAAACGAAAAATATAAAGAACATTGATGCAAATAGAAAAACAGAAAGACCAATACATATTGTAGTGGACATTATACAGTTTGTAATAACTTTGATGAGTGAAGTTATGTCTTTGTAGCAGGCAGTTCTTTGGACACCTCCGTGGAAAGTATTTGGTTAGGGAGACATTATTCACTGTTACACCTTCAAAACCGAAAGTAAAGGGCGGCCACTCTCCCCATTGCGCTTGCGCCTAGAATTACAAATAATATTTTATTATTTTTCTGTCATTTACTCGTTTTCTGAATATATAAGTCCTTAAAAAAATATTTTATGAATTAAAATTAATTCAGGTAAATAATTGCATGTAAAAAAGACAAAATATACATGTATGTGTGTATAAATATGTAGAAATATAAATGTGGTTTAATGTGTCCGGTCTTTATTTTTTTTAAACAAGCTAAAACAGAAGCGTCTGTAGTCTGTTTGTCTCTCCTCTGCTGGTTGAAACAAAGCAGCCAGGAGGAAAAAATAACTGATACTATCTGATGTCTGTCTTCTGATTATTATCATGTATAAACTTCAAGCAGGAATGTTATTTATTGATATTTTAGATTAGTCTCCAGTGAGATATTAATGACTTTGTATATTGACTTTGCTGTTGTAAACATTACTGTTGTGAAAATAAACAATTTCAAATCCTGCTGTTTTAAAAATACGTCTATGTTTTTAAATGCAATGATTTAGTCTTGAAAAATAACTAATTATTGATGGAATTATAGAGGTCACTACATTTCACACACTGTTCCTTTAAACAAGGGAACTTTAGCCTAAAATATGACAAGTCAGGTAACTAGTAGTTACACTTACTAATCCCTAAATATTAGCAAATTTAAGTTTTAAAAAAGACAATATTTATTGTATCTAAACACAAATCTTGTTGCTGTAAATTAATGTTAGAAATCAATTTATTTGTTGACTACTCATCAGCAAAAATGCACAGTGATATAACGTTCTACTTTCCCATTGCTGTCCAAATCAAGAGCTACAGCATTGGCTTATAGTTTGTAAAGTTTCTTAAAGGGATCCGAAAAACCCTCTGCACAGTCTATGTCACGGGTGTGGTGTGGACCCAGAAGCAGTGCGACAGGACATGGAGTAGAATGCAGCAGCTTTATTGAAAGCGGGACATAAAGCAGACAAACAGGCAGGGCCTGACTCATGTCATGAATTCCTATCAGGAGAGCGCCAAGCCGTCAGGGAAACAGGCAGGGGATCAGGCAGACGGAAACCAGAGGAAGCGGAGGCTAAACTCGTAGTCGGGGACAGAAGGCTAAGGCGGCTAACTGGGGCAGAGGCAAGGTAGTAATCTCGTGGTCGGGGACCGAAGGCTGAGTCGTTTACCGGGGCTGAGGCAAGGCGGAGAAGTCCAAGCAGGCAGGATCGGCAACAGGGAATCAGTCCAAGGAAAAACACTGGAAGGTCTGGCATGAATGTGGAGAACGATCTGGCACTGAGTGTGTGAATGAGTGGGGTATTTATACTGAGGTGAGCAGTGCAGCAGAGTGATCAGGTGAGAGGGATTGTGCTGATGAGGTGGGTGTGACAGGTGCACTGAGTAAGGCTGATTAGGTGAGTGAGATGTGGAGTGACAGGAGAGAAGGGGCAGAGCTATGATAGGCTGTGAGCTAGGAGTCAGAAACCTCGAAGACTGAGGCAAGGCGGACAGGCAGAACCCCTCTGAGGGGCGAACAGGAAGGCGAACAGGCCGACGGGGCCTCTCTGGGGGTCGGCCACGGGGACGACCAGGCCGACGGGGCCTCTCTGGAGGTCGGGCGAGGGTCTCTCGAGGCGGGCGGATACTCTCTGGAGGTCGAGCGAGGGGCTCTGGAGACTGGGGCTCTCGGACCTGGGGCTCTGGCGACACAGCGGAAGAGGGAGCAGTGGGACGCTGCGGCCCAGCCGGGACGGGGCACAGGGCGAGTTGCGGCCCAGCTGGGACTGAGTGTGTGAATGAGTGGGGTATCTATACTGAGGTGAGTAGTGCAGCCGGCATGGGCCCGGGGAGAGCTGCGGCACGGCCGGAACGGGAGCGCCGACGGGACGGGACGGGCGGTGCAGGAGTCGGCCGGAGCGCCGTCCATATTACCCAACTAGAGAGCTGTGCTCAATCAATGCAGCGTTACTTGTGGTTCCTAGAGTATATAAAAGTAGGATGAGAGCCAGAGCCTTCAGTTATCAGGCTCCTCTTCTGTGGAACCAGGTTCCAGTTTCAGTCCGGGGGCAGACACACTCACCACTTTTAAGAGCAGGCTTAAGACCTTCCTTTTTGATAGCGCTTATAGTTAGGGCTGGTTCTGGTTCGCCTTGGTCCAGCCCCTAGATATGCTGCTATATGCCTAGACAGCCGGGGACTACCTAGGATACACTGAGCTCCTCTCTCCTCTTCTCTCCCTCCATCTTTATGTATTAATCTCCTATTTATGCACATTACTGATTTTGCTTCTTCTTTGTGCTTTCTTGCCTAGCAGGTTCCCAGGAATCAGGGTTATATTTAGACTGTCATCGTGCCACCTGCTGAGGCCCTCCTGACACCCACTGCTACTACCACTGTCATTATTATTATTATTATTATTATTATTATTATACATTACTCTGCTTACTACTCTTCTTATATGAATCATTTATGTCATATACATTGAATGTGTTGTAAAGCCCTCTGAGACAAATTTGTAATTCTGGGCTATACAAAATGAACTGAATTGAATTTACTAATCCCTAAATATCAGCAAATTTAAGTTTTAAAAAAGACAATATTTATTGTATCTAAACACAAATCTTGTTGTTGTAAATTAAGGTTATAAATCAATGTATTTGTTGACTACTCATCAGCAAAAATGCACAGTGATATAACGTTCTACTTTCCCATTGCTGTCCAAATCAAGAGCTACAGCATTGGCTTATAGTTTGTAAAGTTTCCTAAAGGGATCCGAAAAACCCTCCGCACAGTGTAAGCCTATAATAGTGGATATCAGTACTTGACCACTTGTCAATCATAGACTGTATATAAGTAAATACAGAAGCTCTTGGTAGTGGGAGAGATCTGGTTGCTTCTCTTAAAAAAAAAAAGTTTCACCATATCTTAGTTCCTCAATTTGGAACATGATTAAATCCTGTTCATCTCTCAGAATAAATAAATTGCATCATATCTAATCGAATTAATAATGCACAAAAGTATAAAACAAGTATAAATCTCTTTAATTTTACAAGCAACTTTGAGACGTCGAGCCATTCACTACTATAAACCAGAGACATTCATTACACATCATCCTGACATTAAGAAAGACCAAAAAGGTTAAAAATAGTATAAGTGAGAGTTGGGCAGTGATAACATTGTTTTGAAAATAATATATAATAAAACTGTTTTAGTTCTGAGAGCGGAGTGGTAGTCTGGACTTCTGTGGCGTTGAGGCTTCGTTTTCTGCCACTTTCTGCCGGGCGGGGATCTTTGTCTCCTTCTTACCGGCCTTCTTTTGCTGAAAAAGAGAAATTACAACAACAAATATTGTTATCAATACAGTACACACACCTCACGATTTAAAACTTTTAGACATTTTTCAACCTTTAAATCAAAAGTGTTTATATTTTTGCTGATCACCTTGAAGAAGGGAACGCGTTTGCTCTCGTTGAAGACGAGGTTCTCGTCGTTGAAGGACGGCTCTGTAGCCAAGCTTTCATTACAAGTACTCAGCTCGTCCTCCAGAGAGTCCTAGACATGACAAGGAGAGAGGGGAACGTCCTGCTGCAGCTCTTCCTGCAGGAAGCCTTGGACCAGCTGTTGGCCCGTCTCCACGTGGTCCCGGAGCTCTGCCTGCTGTTGGTCCAGGGCCGTCCGGTTCAGGGTGGTCTGGTTCTGCACGGCCATCAGAGACCGCTCCACCTCCTCCTGCCGACTCGACAGCTCCTCCTCTGATGTCCGGAGCTGTTCTGTGCAGCGCATCTCGACGCTCTGCAGAAAAGATGAAGGATTTATCTCCAAGACCTCTAACTTTATGTTAGTAACTTCATACATTTTTCTAAAGCTAGTATTTTCTCAGTTTATCTGAAAAAATAAAATGGAAATGCATTGTTTTTCAGACTGTGTAACATTTGGAAATTTTGACCTTTTTCTTCCTGTCCAGCTTGTCGTGGAGACCGGTTACGTCACTGGTGCTGGCGTCCACTGTACTGAGCAGCTGAAGGACGACACAGAACACACAAAAATATTAAATTATATTCAGAGCATCCTGCTGAGAAATCCTCACTATTAACAATAATAATATCATTTAAAAACGATATGAATGTATTCAGATTGTTTGGTGCTGATCACAGTGACATTTATATATTTGCACAAACAAAATCTATTCTAAAAACAGGAAGTTTGGTCAAAAACAGCAAACGCAAGAAGTTACACACAAGATGGTGCATTACAAGAACAGAAAATATTAGTAGTATGGAAAGTACATGAAGAGAAAAAAGGAACAGAAAAAGAGAAGGAAGCTAAATCTAACTAGCCAACATCTAAATATAGTTAATAAAACATCAGTGCACATTCAAATGCAGTGTGAAGTACATCAAAGCATCATGTGTCAGCATCAGTAACACTCGTCTGTACCTGTCCCGCCGTGTCATAGAGAGTTTCCTGGACGGAGGTGAGCTCCGAGCAGACAAACTCCTCCTGACTCAGCTTTTCTTTGGTCTGCTGCAGGTCTTTACTCGTCTCCTCCAACCTGAAACCACCACAGAAAACATCCATTCTTTAAAGTGTACATATATACTGTGCTTTAAACTCCTGCAGTCTCATTTTCATATGTCTAAAAAGGGATTTCATATTTAATGACCCCTCACCTCTGCTGCTTCTCGTCCAGGTCTACAGCGCACTGCTCCAGTCTGGTTTTACTGTCCACGAAGAGCTCCGTCACCTGCAGAGAGGACAAAGTGTGAGTGCAGGTAGAAACCACGACGGCAGCTCCGATAAATACACAATGACACAGTTAAAATGTATGAAAGGATTAATGGATTATCAAAATAGTTGCCTATTATCGATTGAAAGAAGATGATTGAAGTTAATCTGAGGCTCATGTACCTTCTTGATCTCCTCCTCCATGGCGGCGATCTTGTCTGTGTACTCGACTGTGTGCACCTCATGAGAGGTGATCTGACCCATCATGCTCCTGAAACACATACGAGACTGTCAGTTCATATCTGTGACTGCAGAACAGACGACACAATCTACATCTCTAAATCTACGTCTTATTAAATGAAGAATTTTTTGAGCTAAATATTATTATATATATATGTTTTGGACCTTATTATTTCTGGAGTGAATTGAGTTTAATGCCTCTTTTTAATGTGTTAATGAATACTCAGAAAATATTAGACAGCAATTAAGAAAAAATTACTAATGTCAAAAGTAGTTTATCAAGGAAAAATTATAAGAATTCTCTAGTTACATTTTTAAGTAGTTTCTGACATTTAAATAATGTCATCGAACTTAAAAAAAATAGTTTGATTAGATGATTAGATTAATTTCTTAATGAAAATCAATCTGTAGTTGCAGCTTATTTCTCTCAAGTTCCATGTTTTGGTGATGAATCAGGTGTTACATAGTTAAAGGTGTCCAGTAAAACAAATAGATCCTGTGTTGGACCTACTCATAGTTCTCTGCAGACAGATAAACTCCGTTCTTGTCTCGAGTGGCGGCCAGGTCGTGCTTCAGACGCTCGATCTCCTCCGTGTATTCCTGAGCGGACAGAGAGTCAGTATTTTATTTAAAGATAGTGAAATTAAAACAACAACATTTCCTGATATGCAGAAAGTTATTTGGCCTTTCTCCTTCTAATCGAGATCTCAAACTCATCTCTACCTTAATGAGCGTCCTCTTGGTGAGTTTCTGGTTGACCTCGGGTTTGTTCATGATGTTCTTGGCTCAGCTGGCGTACTCCAGCGTGCTCAGAGTCTCCTGCACAAACAGAAAAAATATAACACCATCAAGAGCATGCAAACTGTACCTGAGCTCTGAAATTGACTTTTTTTTTTTAAATATTGTCTCACAAGCACATATTCACAGAGAAAACAGAACGTACCTCCAGGTTGCTGGAGGAAGGCGACACGGTGGCGATGATGGAGGTTTTTGTTCGTCCTCCCAGAGAGTCCTGCAGGATTCTGGTCAGCTTAGACTCTCTGTTGGAAGATGACACATTATTTATCTAGTAATTTGAGCTAGACTCATAACTCATCCTGAATGATGCGTCATGACTAACGAGAAACTGAAGTACAGACATGCCAGACTAGATCTGAGGTCATTTAGAAACAGTGTCAACATGTTGTCCACCAGAGAGCACTGACAAATCATTTTCATAACAGTAAAATCAGCTGATTAGTACCCTCTAGCTGCCAGTTTATAACTTACAACTACTTAAACTAGGGAATTCTAATAATGCAACAGTTATGCAACAAAATCAACAACATTTCTTCTTCAAGAAGGGTGTAATGTTCAGGTGTTGAAGTGGTTTTAGAGAGTGTTGACTAAATAGCAGAATCACCTCAAAGTGTGATTTTTATTTTAGATCTACGACTCCTCTCTGGTTAAGTACTATAAAGAGGAGAGCTACAGAGAAAAAAAGGAAGCCAAAGAAACAAAAATAAAAGAGTAAAATGATTTTATTCATGCATTAAGTCTTATCTCAATATTTTACTTCTGGTCAAGAAACCACATCTTTTGATTGAAACATTTTGATATAAAAATATATAACATCTTAATTTATGAACTTCATAGTTGGAGATCTCCATTTCCAGTTGCAGGAGAAGTGCTCTGGCCTCTCCCTGCCACGCTACCTGCTGTAGCTCCTCCCACCGAACGTCAGTTATGCGCGTTCATGTGAATTCAGTTACATTGATAGGAAGACGAACAGTCCCACAGCCAATAAGAACGGAGAATCGGAGCCTCGCTCTGATTGGTCAAAGTGTACATGAGCGGTGGCAATTTTTGGGTGCGGCCCACAGAGGCAGGGGAGAGCAAAGTTATGAGCAGATATTCTCAGAGCACTTCACCTACATATAGCTGACTGGCTATTAGGACAGTTTTGCCAAATATTACAGTAAAGAAATTACCCACCCTAGCTTTAAGTCTTATCTCAATATTTTACTTCTGGTCAAGAAACCACATCTTTTGATTGAAACATTTTCATATAAAAATATATAACATCTTAATTTATGAACTTCATAGTTGGATTGTTTGCGTCTCCATTTCCAGTTGCAGGAGAAGTGCTGGTGGTGTCTTCATTGCTAAAGGGGCGTATCCATCCATCCATTCCATTCATATCCAACCTTTACAAATTGCAACATCCACACCCGCAAGTGAGACCAGCACAATAGCCACCACAATAGCCAGCACAATAGCCATCACAGTTTCTTCGTTTATTTCCTCCTCGAAGAGCAAATTGTCAACAGGGTTACTAACATCACTACTGATCGGGTTAGTTATCTTGCAGGTGATGGTCTTGTCTCCTTTATTCTCAGTCTTGGTGATATTCCTGTCCTTTCCCTCCAACTTATCCCAGTCTTTGTCTCCAATCTTCCAGCTGTAGGTGACGGGTCCGACGTCTGTGAGGTATGCTTTACAGCTCACCTTACAAAACTCTGAAGTAACCCTGCATGTCAGTGTTCTCAGCTCCACCACTGGCTTGGGGACTTTCCTGATCAATATAGCTTTGTACATCTCATTCTGGACCTTGCTGTTGATCTCCATTGAATACAGGCCTGTGTCGTTTTTGGTCATTTTATTGATGACCAATAGTCCAGTCTTTTTGTCCAGGGTTGTGCGTTCTTTGTAGCGGCCGTAGTACTCCAATTCTACACTGCCGTCATACCACTCGGCCACCAGATTACCATCACACTTCCACAGGATGTTTTTGATGGTCTCGGGGTGAGGAGGCCTCACTTCGAGTTCGAGGCTACCACCGTCCTCGAAGTACTTGTCCGTCACCTTATCTCCGGTTACGGTTGCGCGCAGCACCGCCACAGACAGCACAAAATACCCGATCAGCTTCTCCATGTCCACGGATCAATACACAGCCGGAGGGATATCGATCTTCATGCCACCGAGATACAAACGACGGCTTCGTTAACGGTCTCCACACTCTGCCAATGCGTCTACACCCTTCCTGTCTTTCAGAGGAGGTAATGAAAAAACACGCTCTGTTGAAAAAAATAAAAAAAAAGACATGCTGTCATGTCGGTGCCTGAATAAAATTCAATTCAATTTAATAGAAAAATATATAAGAATAATAATAGGTTTTTTCTAAAAGCA